>NW_025407854.1:0-73604 GCF_003324165.1 Naegleria lovaniensis | reverse complement strand
TATCACCTTTGTAAATGTAGTTTTTGAATTCATTCCAAACCCTCAAATTACATGTAAACCGAAGAGCTTTCTTAATAGCCCAGTCATCTATTACAAAATTCGGTTTACATCATCTACGAGCAATAGGGTGTCAGTGGTATGCAATAGCTTAGACCTAACTTCAATATTTGCAGATTCTCAGAATATTGTTTCAATGGAAATTGATAATTTGGCCATGTCTAATTGTAAAATTGATCATACGTACAGCTTTAATTTAACAATCACAAACAGTGTACTGTTCTCAACAATGATCCGATTAAGCAATGACAAACAGAACAAATTCATTCCTGCAACCATGCAATATTATTTAAACATAGAAGGAACGAATTTTGAACAAGGTAAGATTCGAACCAAGTATATTCAGAAGTTTGACAGTGATATTCAATAACTTGACATGTTGGGGTCAATTTATTTCATTTAACGTTACGATAGTATCTTTGTATTATGGTAATTGCGTATTGGGCACTGTTTCAAGAAGCAGATTTGTAGGCGATTATTCGAATTTATTTATCATTCAGAGTAAGTGCTTTTTGAATGCAAAGAGTCACCTAATGGTTGTAAAAACAGTTAAAGTTGATGACGAAGAAGAGGATTCTGAAAGTGGTGAATTTGAAAGGGAGGCAACGTTATTGAGCAGTCTTCGCCATCCCAACATTCTCACATTTTATGGAATTTGTGCTCCCAACCCAAACCAAAAATTCATGGTTGTGGAATACATGAAAGGAGGATCTCTGGAAAAATTAATCTCAAATTGTAGAAATGGAAAAGACAGCCTCGATTTTCAATCCAAAATTAACATTCTTCTTGGTGTTGCTAGAGGAATGGTTTATCTTCATTCTCTCAAGCCAAGAATGATTGTTCATAGAGATCTGAAGCCAGGTAATATTCTGCTAGATGAAAATGGAGCAGTACGTGTTTGTGACTTTGGATTGAGTCGAGTGGTTGGAACGAACACGGTTCAACAACGAACCATGACCACAAATATTGGAACGTTATTGTATTGTGCTCCAGAAAACTTCTCTTCTGACTCATCAAGCTATGAGACCATGTCAAATTATTCCCAATCCACTGGGTCACTTCTTTCGAGCTTCAATCAACGTACTTCTTGTTCGATATCCAATAATGACTTTTTTGGCTCTTCAAGCCCTTCTAGCTATTTATCCAAGGAGGATCGATTCAAGAACGCAAGCAAAATTGATGTCTATAGCTTTGCAGTTATCATGTATTCTCTGTTTTTTGAGGAAAGTCCATTTTCCAATGCCAAGAAACTGCAGCACTTTTCAGAGAATGCGAATACAGAGGAGGCAAATACCCATACTCTTAATATTCTATCCTTTGTTTTGAGAGGAAGCCGGCCAAAAATTCCATTCGACTCTCCTGAACAAATGAAAGAATGGGTTTCAGAATATGTTTGTAATAAGGAAAAAAGCGCTGATGTGATGAGTGACTCCTTAATGAATGCAATAAGCAAATATATGGATCTCATGAAGCAATGTTGGCATCAGTTGCCACGTGAAAGACCATCTTTTGATACTATCGTTGTGGAACTCTATGAAATTCAAAGCATGCTATCGGTGAAGCAGTAAAATGTGGTTTTTCTTTAAAAGATATAGGGTTGTGAAGGTTTGAATAAATGCAAAATCTAAACTTGGAACGCTTTATAAGCTTATTCTTTTCGTTTTAAGACATTAAAAAGCATCGTTTCTTCAGAAATGCCTGAAATCCTTGAATGAGAATTCCTGCCAACTGTTTTGCAACAGGGAAGAAATGTCTAATAATAATTAGAAAAAATGCTTCCACAAGAACAACAATCCTCTGCAAACACGTCATCAAATTCTCAAAGTTATACCTATGAACAATTTGAAAACCAACAACGATCGATCGAACAAGAAATTAAACAATTTCCACTGGTAGATCCCGTTGCAACTCCGCTAACACTCTCCACTCTTGCTTATAACATCGGAGATCATGTGATTCAGGAAAAGATTGAACGATCCTACTTGTTGAAAAAGTATTCTCATATTAGAGGAATCAGAGGAGATGGTAATTGTTTTATTAGAGCTTTTGTGTTCGGGTTGTTGGATTACTTGATTCGGAAAAAGGATAAGACTCTTACCCAACAAATGATTGATATTATTGATCAGCATTATAAATACTTGATTGAAGTATTGAATTATCCGGAGCATTGTTTGGAAGACTTTTATGGCATTACAAAGGAAGTTTTTGAAAAGGTGAGAGATGGTGTGATCCATACCGTTGAAGGCTTGCTACAAAATTACTTTTCCGATAAGACTACTGATCTCATGATGACTTCTCAAGCAATTGTGTGCTTTATGAGATTTTTGTTGAGTGGACACATTCAGATGAACACAGATGATTATCTACCATTCTTTTTGGATCAATACGCCACAGCAAAAGATTTTTGTCATGCTGAGATTGAGATTATGGATCGAGATTGTGATAATATTCATTTAACTGCCATGACAAGCGCATTTAAGGTTTGCATTAGAGTTGAAGTTTTGGACGCTCAATCAAGAGGAAGCGACAAGTTTGACGTTTTTGGATATACAATTCCTGATGGCTCTGACAAGGAACCAGTCGTACATTTGCTATTCAGACCTGGCCATTACGAAATTATTTATCCTATTGAAAATAAATAGTTGTATTATAGTTAGATTTCTTTGTGATGATTTGCTGTGCGTCAAATCAATAGCCAACCTAAGGAAAGATTTGTAATGGCCAAAAGCAGTTTACAACAAGAATTCTTGAAAATGTGTCCAGCCATCTAATACCGACGAGAACGATGCTTTTGAGACACATTCTTGACAAACCTAAACAAGTGTAATCTCTCCCTCAATGCTTGAAGAGTGGTACCTCCTTTCTTCACATGATCGAAAAATATCCATCTCCTAATCGAACATCTGCACTTTGCTTGTTCTGAATGGTTCTAACATTGGTTCGATTTCTAATAAATTTTAACAGAACCACTGCGTTGTCCTTTGCTTCCCAACTGTTTCATAAGCTCAGGTTCGCAGCGAATTTAACAATTGTTAAATGACACTTGTGGATGATTTCATTTTGGTGACATAATGTATTGTTTGTTTACATCTTTCGTTTTCCAACACTTTTGGTCCTCCAGTGTTGGGAGTGGATGTCTTTTTCCTTGTCGTGGAACTAGTCGTGGTTGAAGTTTTTCGATTACTTCCAATGGTTCGATTCAAGTTGTTTAACCTATTGCTTGCAACAACATTGCTTTTTGAAACGCCTTCACTTCCAATAAATGTTGCCAAATTACGATTTTGATTTGTTGAGGGGAATGGTGGCAGTTCGTCACTACCAAAACCCATTGGAGTGTAGTCTGAGGGAGGTAAAGAGGTATCGATTGAAATGGTTGGTTGCGATCTCACATTCTCAGCAATGGATGATGATGAGGAAATAACAGGACTACTTGCTTGCTGCTCTGTATCTTCTCCAACTTGGAACGTCACAACTGGTTTTTGTGTTGCTTGTTTTATATCTTCAGAGGTCGATTTCTTTTTTGGTTGTTTCATTTTCTCTGCAATGTCAAATACATGATCCATTTCGTCGCGCAATGATGAAATGTAATTAAAGTCTCGTTCAACTACACGATCTACCTGGCCATTGGTCTGGTCAACTTTTTCATAAAAATCCTGTTTGAAATTACTTGGTTTTAGAATGGTTCTAATATTGTCCTTATGGATAGTTCTATTTTCTGGATGCGTATTAAATGATGTTCCAAGAGTGGCAACGGGTGAAGACGATGGTTTTGTGCTGTGAGCAATTTCAAAGTTCAATGAAGGTGATGAATATCGTGTTGTAGGAGTCTGTTGTTGGTGTAGTGGTGAGACATCCATTTTCGAAGGTAAGGCGCTTCCAAATTGTGAGGATGTAAGATAAGGCAGACGTAAATCATTTCTGCTCAAATTGAATTGATTCTCAGAACGAGATAAACTTGAGGTGTTAAAGAACTGATAAATAATTTTCAAAATAAAAGCGGTTCCAAGAACTCCTGCAATATATAGAATTATGGTCATCAAGCTAGAATTTCCAAACAATCGAACTCGAAGTTTTTTCCAATAATTACCAAGCTTGGATAATAGGGTGGTTTTTGATCGGCTCTCATTTACCTTTGGTTTAAAGTCGGTAGTGTTTGTATTATTATCTGTGAAACCCTTTTCAGAAATTCGCTCTCGTTCTTTCGAAATTATTAAATATATAATATAAAAGCAATTTTCCAATAATTCAGGTTCTGTTTCAATTCTTGGAAATGCCTTACACGAGTTTGATATATCGTCAGCTTGCCATTTGTCCTTCCACAATAGGTAAAGGTCATGGTTTGGCTTATATTTACAAATTTGTTCAATTACGCAATTACGAAAGCAGAGGAGATCGTTCTGTGAGAATTGGGACAACCCTCGATCAACCTTACAAAATTCGTCATATTGCAACTGGCTAACAAAGGATGATTCAGTGGATTTTCTTTCAAGAATTTCCAAATACTTTGATATCAACCGTAGTATCAGGTAGACTACTTTCCAGTCAATATTAGAAGGATATATTTCTGACTTTTCCAAGTCACTTGTCGACCATTTTTGAACCAACTTTTGGTATGATTCAGCAGTGAAACAGTAATTTCGCATGACATGATACAATACACTTGTAGCATGGAATAAATGCTCTGTTTCAATATAAAAAAAGCATACTGTCTTCATCAATGTTAATTCTTGATCTGAGATTAGTGTTACATTCTCTGCATTCTCAGCTTGGTTTGTTTGAGCCATAGATTCAAATAGTAAATCAAAAATTCTAAAGTGTAGAGCTTTTTGCAAATCATGTAAGCTGTCTTTTTGAGTTTCAATGAAGAAGGATAAAATTGCTGCGTTGTGATATCCATACCACAGCTGAGCGTTTGATGATTTTTCACTTTTGAGCTTCTTATTTTCTTTTCGTAAACGCAGAAATAGTGAGTCTCGTAATTGTGCCCAATAATTAAAATAAACTTCAAACTTTGGCTCTAGATCATCCTCATCCATTTGATAATTATTAATCTTGAATTGATCGTTTTCGATTGTCGAAGGTTGGATTAACCTCTTTGGAAGAAAGTACCAAATTGGGCTTTCAATATCAATGGGTCGACTCATAATTTTATCCAAAGTTAATAGGCTAGTAAGATTTTCTTCTGGCTCGTCAGAGTCATTACTTGCATATTCTTGTAGTTTTACTCTCCATGAATGTTGGAATGTATAAACCAACCAAGCTGGATGTTTGAAGAAAACGCTTCCAACACCATTCATGTCGCTGTCATTTCGAAACGAAGGTTCATTCTCGTGTTGACCAATGAGATCATCAGATCCTCCGTTCATAAAATGAGTGGTGGGTGACACCGATCGGGAAGAAGTCACAACCTCTGGATGAAACGTTACCGACTTTTTTCTTTTTGTTGCCGATCCGTTCATTTCGGGAGACGCAAGCGACGATGATGGGGGTGAACGGTCTTGTTGTTTTCTGCTGCTTTCATTGTTTTGTTCATGTTGTTGTTCAGTATCATTTTCCACTTCAATCAACGGAGGTGTGGATGTTGTGGAAACTTCTTTTGCAACATCACCACTTTTATATTCCAAATTTCTACCTGATGTATTGTTCGTTACTGTATGATTGCTATTTACATTGTCCAATTTTTGTGAGCCTCGGATTGTTGTTGTTCTTGTCGTTATGTGGGTTCTTACATCTCGGGAATGCGTTTTAAACATTTTCCCTGGGACATGCTGTTCAATATGTTGGCCATTCTCTTCCTGTTGTTGGCCATGAAGATTATGTGGATCATTCGTTTGATCATCGTTGTTGAATATTGTTATGGATGCTGATGATGAAGCCTCCTCCTCTTGCTGGCGGTTGGTAGCAAAAGGCGGAGGAACTTCAGCGAGTGGTTGGCTCATTTTTATTATGGAATGAGAATTAATTTGAACAAGATTCATGAATCATGTATGAACCTTCATTCCTTGTGGATGAAAGAAACCTTAGAAACGTGTATTGAATAAATTCAAGCAGTACTTATGAAGCATAAACAAGCATACATGATGAATTTAAAGTATTGACATGCTTTTATAATAATTTCTTTAATGTCATAATTTTTCAAATCATTCTTCATGGATACTTGAAGCATGTTTCATTCGTTTCACATCTCGTGCCACAATGTCAATATCAAAGAGTGAATGTTGAGAAGAGTCACAATCTCCTTCCGATGCAAATTGTTTCAGTTTTGCAATCATTTCCTTCTCATTCTTGGAAGAGGAAACAAAAATATACGGCGAGCAAACAACCATAGAATTCCATCCACCGCATGCAATGGCACAAGATTTCAATTGCTTTCCTTTGGTTGGTACATGAATCGTGAGCGAGCAAGGCATGGTTGCCATTTCCTTCTCAGACACTGCAGTGTGTAAAATTCCAGGTTGTTCCGAATCAATACAAGCTTGATAGAATCCACTGTGACCGAAGGTGTAAGCTCGTCCTTCTGTATCGAGACATCCAGAGTGATAACCACCACAACTCACTTGAATGATATTTTTCATATACTTGTGTTCTAATAATTTACACTCATCTCCACCATTGTTGAAATGTTTCTTTTCAATGGCTCTATTCAGGCAATTGTATTGATTTCTTCCACATGAATAAATGACACCTTCTCTCGTTGTAAACAGAGTGTGGTAATATCCAGAACTGGAAGAGGTCACAAAGTGATTAAAACCTTTAACTTTTGTGGCGCTAGATTTTCCATTGCTACCTCCGTGAATCATGTGTCCAATTTCACCATGGCCATAAACTTCTCCGTTTTTGGTAATGAAAAAACTGTAATCGTAACCACCAGAGGCTGAAACAATGAATTCATCCTCCAAACCTCGAACAATGGTTGGAGTTCGAGGAAATCCTTGACCACATGCATAAACTTTTCCATCAAATCCCACAAGCAGTGAATGATAATATCCAGCATGAATGGAACGAATAGGAGGAAGATTTTTCAACTCGACCAATACATATTTTGGCATGTAAGTGTCACAACCTAACTGTCCATGTGAATTATCACTTTTTCAATCATGACATTTTGTAACCATTGATTAATAAATTATTAGTTAGTAATAAAAACACATTTTGTAACAATTAATTGATAATAAATTAGAATCAAGAGAGGTTATAAAAACACCAAATATATAAATGACATACCCAGATCCAATCACTCGACCATCCCTAGTCAAGAACAATGAAAAGTAATATCCACAACTTGCTTGCACAATTTCCTCCTCTACCAATCCCTCAATCAAATGAAATTGACTAAAATCAATTCCACTCGCATTCTCACTCGCCACACCACATTGTCCATTACCATTACTTCCACACGAAAGAGCAAAACCATCTGACGTTAAAGCAATCGTGCATGTATATCCCATGGCAACAGAACAAATTCTAAAAGGAGTTCTTATATATTGAGGATTGGCAGCATCGGAACGAGCATCTCGTCTCAATCCACGCATTTCATTACTTTCACCAAATGAGAAAATCACAGAATTAGAATCATTCAAATGATCTTTCATCATGGATTGAAGCAATAAGGCTTCCTTTCGACGTTCCGTTTTACTCATAAACGAAGTTTGAAAGTCTGGAATTCGCATGGAAGGAGCAATTCCAAGATGATCCTTTGGAGAGGAATAAAACGTTGCTGATGATGAGGATCCTCCGTTGTACATGTTGTTGTAATTGTTTTTAAATGTTGAACCAGTGTTAGAAGAAGAAGAAGAATTGTTGTTGTTAGATTTTCGAACAAGGTTTTGAAGAATGGATGAAAATATATTTCCAGATGGTTGTTGTTGGTTTTGATGATCATTAGCCTGTGAGGAGGAAGCTGCTGTTGATGTTGCTGCTGTATTCGTTAGGTTGCTATTACTACTATTGCTCGTATTCGTATTATTGTTGTTGTTGTTGTTGTTGTTATTATTATTATTATTATTGTTCGTTGTTGGATGATTTATGGACAATGAAGAATCTTGTTCAAGTCCTGTCGAAATTTGTTGTAAATCTTGATTGGATTCTTGTCGATTGTTTTTACTTCCAAAAAAGTTGAAAAGATTGGAAAACATGTTTTGAAAATAGTTGAAGAGTGAAAATTGTGATTGGTTCGGTTCGAAATGTAGGTTTCGGAATGAAGAGAGTACAACAGATTGGTTAATGTAATGGAAAGGAAAAATTGAACAATGATCGTTGATGATAGAAGTGATCAACAAGAGGTCCTTGAGTGTGTGATGTAGCGATCAAACGAGTTGGTGTGCTGGTGTAGGTACCACTTGCACGCTCTAGGATCTGATCAAGATGGAACGTTTTTTTAATGTCTGACTGCTCATCAAAAAGTCAAGTGTCAAAAATTTCGAAGTACCAAACTGGAAATAATGGCAACATGTTTGAGGTGAACTTTGTTCTAAGGTCAAGAGAAACACACTTATGAATGTTGTAGTGTGAATATCGTTCTTTGCATGAATCAATTGATATTTATTGAATCGTGCAATTCTTTTTATCTTTTTCGAGAGAAGTCATTTCACTCTCTTCCGTTCCAGTTTCGTCCACATTACTGGATCGTTTATCAGATTTCTTTTTCTTCTTCAAATACTTCTCCATCGCTGCTTGATATTTTTCAACTTCTTTGAAATACGAATCTGGTGGCCATTTATGTTCCTCTTTAAAGTTCCAATATAATGATTTGTAAACAATTCAAATGAATGAATTTGAAATCGACAGTATTGGTCCAATACGATACTGTGTCAATTGAAAATTGTGTGAAACAACGATACTCACCAACATATTGCTTATTGGAGCCAGTCAATAAAGTCCATTCTTTTCTTGCTTTCATGGGCTCATAATTGGTTGAAATAAAATGTAAACAAAATTGAGCCAATTGATTGGCAGCGTATGTTTGTGCCAATAATAAAATTCCAATAATGTCAATATCTGCTTTTTCAATTCCTTTGGCAATGGACTTGTCAATAATTTTTGAAATGTAAATTTCACACATGGAAGTGAGTCCTGACATGCCGTATTGATTGGAAAGAGACATTAAACCAATGGCGTTGTTTTCATCAATGGTGGAATGGGCAGAATATAAATATTCAATGAGAGATTGATATTCGTGGTATCTCATATCCAATTGACCAGGTTGTGTGGCATCCACTTCACTTGTCAAATCGACTTGTGACATTTCGGAAGTATTTTCTACGAAATTTCCTTCAAACATGGCTCTAAAGACTTCACAATTGACGGACAAGAACAATTTGTGAGCATAAATTTCTCGAATATCTTGTGGATCATTGCTCAATTTCAAACACACATCTGCATGATCTTTTTTTCCAAAATATTTTTGTTTTGCCTTACTACCTAACATGTCATTGAGAAATGTTCCCAAACTCTCATTGAAAACATCTTCGAGGCCATCCAGGAAGTTTGTTGCCATATTTTCTAAATATTCACATTCAAAGATAGATGCAGTGGTTTTGACTTGATTCAGGAATTTGGAATCACTTCTCTTGCTTTTCAACGTTTCTGACTGTCCATAATAAATAACTTCCAACAAACACAAGAAGGACTCATACGATACCGTATTGCTTAATTTGATTTCAAAATATTTCTTTTGTGGATCATTCGTATGATCGGTTAGAGACATGGAAGCAAATCCAGTGACACGTCCTGAATTCACTTGATTACAAATTTCATCGAGTGTATGATCCAACTTGGCTTGCATGATTTGATCTGCAAAATCTTCAATAATTTTCGAAGGACCACAACTAAGCACGAGTTGATGCGCCCAAATTTCTCGTTCCATTTGCTCCTTGTTGTCAAAAATAACAAACCGAGTGTCGGATAAGAATTCTTGGTTCAATGATTTTTTAAATCCATCTCCAAATGTAGAATTTTCAACATAAATCCAAGGAGCTTTTCCTGCTGGAGGCATTACTGGTGGCATGGGTTCAACTTCTTCAATGTCACCAATAATTTTAGTCTTTCTTTTGCTTTTCTTCGATTTGGCATTGGAATTACTTGTGGCAGCAGAAATGGCAACATCCCAAATCTTGTTGATGTTATACATGGTTTTCGATGAAGTGATAATGACATTGGAAATGTGCTTTTCATTCTTTTTCATGAATTCTTCAACCATTTCTTTGGAGACTGGTGCGCGAGTATTGTCACTTGTCGAAGAATTGGTCACAAGATCTGATTTACAACCCACTAAAACAATCTATTGAAAAAATGTAAGTGATTAAGGCAAATTTAAACTACTTACAGGTACATCTGGACAATGATGTCTCAATTCAGGAATCCATTTGTGTTGGGCATTTTCTAAGGAAGTAGCGTTTACCATAGAAAAACTTTACAAATAATTGAAAAATTAAAATAAATCAATTCTTTGAATGCTTACCACAATAAAAATACATCAGTTCCAGGATATGACAATGGTCTCAAACGATCTTGAAAAATTAATGTATTGGTTGATGACAATTCTGTGAAAATTACATACCACTGTGGTGCATTGGTGTCACATGTCATGTAATTATGTATTATGGATACTTACTAATCCTCCTGTCCGGCTATGATGAAATGTCAATGGTCATTGCAATACAAACATAGAACTTACCCGTATCCCACAGTCCAACACTATAACATTCTCCATTCCATAACACGTTCGAACTCTATTTTTTGGTAAATTCATGAATATGCCTGTGTTGATCATCATGATGACTTACATAGTTGTCAAAAACTGTCGGAACATATTCTTCAGGAAATGAATTGGTGGAGCATGCAATCTGTTCAATTTTTCATTACATTTCGAGTCCGTCACATGAGAATCAAATACTCACCAACAGACAACTTTTGCCTACAGCTCCATCACCAACAGCAACCAGTTTGAGACTTTTTTGCATTTTTTTGAAGGTAAACCGTTCGAGCAAGTTCTTGGTTCTTGTGAATAGTGAACTCGTGTTAAGGCAGCGTCAAGGTTGTGTTTCAAAACCAATCCAAACGTCTCCAAACATAACATCCCAATCATTTGACTCACCGTATCATCTGAAAAGCAATGACAAGATGTTTAAAGATGTCTAAAGATAATCAAAAGCTCTGAGCCACTGTAGTAACGTGATGGAAGGTGAAGGTGTTTTATCCAAGAAAGCGTTTATTTTTAGCTTTGACAGTGGGTCTTTGCAAGACTTCCCGACTCGTGGCAAAACTTTAAATAGCAATGAAAATGCAAGATTTTCAAAAAACAAAGGAATGAAGGGTTTTAGTGACATTGCGATTATAACTGTTGCAACTAGTAGCAGCAGTAATTCGTGCTCAGGAAAGGGTTTGACACCAGACGAGCCGTCCGTAGGTGAAAAACTCGAGCACAAATTTCGCAAGAACTAGCCATTAGGATGTAAAATCCTATCGCTGTAAATAATGTCAATAAAAGCCCAATTATTTCTAATGATTTTCATGTTCTTGTCAGTATTGATTTAGTAATTAGCTTTAGAGTGACCTCGTCTTCATCGCTTCTCGCTTGCTTCTGCGTTTCTTTTGGTTTTATCCTTGTTTCCACTTGATATTCTCCAAGTAATATCCAGTTCAATGAGCACACTCTAGATCACATACACTCCTTCTCGATATTTTCGTGTCAATAAGGATAATGCCTTGTAATCTTTTTTGAGAATGGCAAAGTAGTCGAGAAGGAGTGTATGTGATCTTCCAAAAGAGAGGTTTTCATATGTATGGAAGCTTGTCCAATTATTTGAAAATGAACACCATTTCACTGCTGTGATCACACACAATCAATTCCCCAGTTCGTTCATTCAGACAAATTCCAAATGGTTTAATCATTGACGCAGTTTGGAATGATTTCACCATTTGACCGTCGGGTGTGAAAATGACAATTCTAGAACTGGGTAAATCACTGACAATGATGTGATTGGAAACTTTGTCACTTAGCAAAGAATAAGGGCGGCGCAATGTATATGTGCCAAAACTTTTGCCTATTTTCCAATCATTCTCACTTTCTTCGAATATACAGTACACACTGCCAACGTTTTCATGTGAGAATGTGGAGCAAAGTAACGTCTTTCCATCATTTGTAAATGTGATTCCATACGGGTCAAATGTTAAAGGAATTTCACTGATGGTTTTTGCTGTGCAACAATCCATTATTTTGATCATAGCACTAGCCAAGCACACAAAGAGATGATTGTCTTTGATAGCCATTCCTTGAGGACATGAATCAAAATCACAAGACCAAAGAATACTATCATGTGTAGATTCCTGTGTTGATTTATCATCACTTGAAACAATATCATCAGGTTGTTGTAACAACAATTTGAAATCACATTTAAGAAGCATGTTTCGACTCTCACAAACAACAAGCAATGCATCTTTGCCACGTTGAATATTGTGATTTGCATCCTCAATAGAATCATCCGAAGAAGGCATTACATAATTCTCCTCAATACACAAGTATGAAGGACTATTTAAAGTTTTGATTCTTGTCTTAAATTTTTTTGACTCTAATCCAAAAACGAAAATGTGATGAGTTCCATAATCACTCAATATGATACTATCGTAATTGTACGAGATCTTGACATCACAAATATATATAAACGTCATGTGATCACCATTTTTCTGTGGTGGAAGATCTTTTTGTTCGATCGTTTCAATCAATTCAGAATTCAAGGAAAAGGCTTTCGGAACAAACTTTTTACATCTCAATTTTTCTTGCAGAAATTTCAATAACCGATCTGAATATTGCTGATTTTCTTCTTGATTGGGATCATGGATATCCGATCGGAACACCACTCTTAAATCTATCAAAATCAATTTCACCAGTTCATCTTGGTTCATTTTTTTGAATTCAAAAAACATTATTAATAGTACAACTGTTGAAATTCAAATTCGAATTTCCAGTTCACTCTTTGCAGACCTAGTCGAGATTAAACATTAATCTTTAACTTCGAAAGGGCTGTCAATGACCATTCTTCAAGTCCTAAAAGGATATCCTTTTAACATGTTATTTATCTACACCATCAACGTTGGAGTAGGGATGAAGAATATAATTGGAGAAACGGAAAGAAAGGTCTTGTAAAACCGTTTTCATGAAGAGACTATGCTTGAGTGCTTTAACAAATTCAGTTTGTTGTAAATCAACAGAAAGATGGTTGGTAAAACGGATTATTTATTCTTCGCCGCGTGTACGTGCGCATGTCTAATAGTTGAATAAATAAGATTCACATTACCTTCTCTATCCTCAAAAGTATTTGTTTGGTGATGACCTTCCCTTATCCACGGCTAGAATTTCAAACATTCTTAGATTTGTAGCAACCTTACCTTTCAAATGCTCGTAATGTATTATCTTTCATCCACACAACAATTGCTTGACATTGGATCTCCATTATAAAATTCGGAATTTGAATCGATTAGCTGTTTCCTCTTGATTCCACTCGCAAGATGCGCCCAGAGAAGAGTTCTTGTACAAAGAATTATTCATTTTGCGAGGATAAGTAATTACCTTCGAGCTAGCTTCTCCACATGTATACACATTTCCTTTTTTTGTCAAAACACTAGTAGTCCAACTTCCACAGCTAATAAATGCAATTTCAATCGTTCCTTCATGTATCATCAGAGGTACCAGCTCCAAAAACTTTTCCATTCTTCTCAGCTCCGTAAGCAACTTGTAAATTTCCTCTGAATTCTGCAAAGGAGTTGGAACTGGCTGTAGATCCAAGACATAATCATAGGAAGATCATTAGCCTGGAATTCCATATTGATACCATTCATGTATTGTCATTATTATTTGACCTCGAACGCTATGACAATACTTCCCATAACTAGTCTCCGTCGTTATTGTTATCGTTCGCCGAATAGTATGCACAGGGAAGGGTGATAACCTTCGGGGATGCCTTATGTCTCGCGAAAGATATAAGAAAACTTAATAATTTTACCAAACAATGTTACAAATTCGAATTTCCAATTTATAAAATCTTTACAGATCTACTAGTACATGTGATAATATCTCGGCACGACAACCACCGGTGGAACAATCACAACCACAAACAAAGTCACACAAAACAAACACGTATTTAACAAGACCAACACCCAAAACAAACTCTTCGATAAAGCGGCCAACGATCGAGCTTGAGGACTCGCCGAATCTCGATACGTGGCATAGGTAAACCAGAATGGAATACATGTCAATGGGAAACATCCGACACATCCAAATAACAATGCCAAACACAAGGCAAGAGAGAACGATGTGCTAGCTTCCGCTGATTCTGAACTTTCCACATAGTCATTGGGTGTGACTCTTAAATCATGCACATAAATGGCATGATAACCTTGTTCTTGAGGTTGAATAGGTTGTTGAGAGGAGTGAAGAGTTTGTTGTTGTTGAGGATGCGTTGGATGTTGAGGATGAGATGCTCCTTCATGAGCATGAGATGGAAACTCTTGAGAAGACTTTAAGGAAGGAGCTTTGGGTTCTTCCATGGATTGATAATGAATCGGAATTGGATTTTCAGCATTAATTCCTTGTGGTTCTTGTTGTCTTGAAGCATGATTCGAAATGTTGACAGAATGAAATGGAGGAGGAGTTTGAACATATTGTTGAGGAGGAGGAGGTGGTGGTGCATTGGAAGCACTGGATATTGAAAATGGATTGACATTATTGATGGGAGGTGGAGGAATGTTCGGATAGGGTGGTTGTTGTTGAGGTTCTGAAAGATTAGGATACAAGGATGGATCCATGCCAAAATGAGAAGATGACATTGCTTTCGATGATGAGTGGTCTCTGATAATCACAGAGTGTGTTGGTGGTGGTTTTTGTTTTTTTGAATGCATCTCGAGAAGGTGAAAATAGGTTGCAAATGCATTTCGATAAAATTGGAAATAACACAAATTTAGACATGGATGAAAGAAGTTCAAGGATGTGGCATGCATGATTTGAAGATGATTACTGTTCGGTTGCTGAAGTCACACAATCGAAACTCCAATTTCCTTCGAAGAGACAACATTCCTTGGTTTTAGCAGTTTGGTATGTTTCAGTTTTTCACATCTTTTCCGTCCATCGATCTGAAAGACCTTACAGTAGTCAAGACCAAGGAAATTATTAGTTGTTAATGTCATTTACAGAGACCACTCCTAACGGTAAGGTCCATAGATTAGCTGTAGTGTGTCATTGAGGGCTGCCCCTAGGGCTTTAAGGAATTCACACCAAGTTCTTGCACTAGCTCCTTTTCAGAGTTCCAACTTCGTGAATCTGGTCTGAATTCAAAAGTTCATTCGCTGGCATTTTCTCCGAAATTCAAAAAAAAAAATTTCTTGATTTGAATCCTTCAGACACGTGATCAACATTGTTATTGTCATTCTCATCCTATCCTCGACCACACGATCATCATCATCAAACATTCCTTTTTAGATCTAAACACCTGTACAAAATGTTTAACAAATTATTCGGAAGTAAAAAGTCATCCAAAGCCGTCGATGATGAACTCGCCCAATTAGAAGAAGGCAATGATCAGAAACCAGTGACCACTTCATCATCTACAGCCTGTGTTCCTCCTGGAATCAATGTCTCACCCTTGTTACAGAAATATCCTTTGGATAGTTTCATCTCGGTTCGATTAACCGGTGAAAAGTTTTCTGATAAAGCCTCCACGCTCTTACCTTTGGTCGAGCATCATGTGAAATGTCATGTCATGTATCCCATTGTTCAAGTCGTTTCGACCATGACTTTCCGAAATAAGAATCAAAAAACAATTGAAGGTGAATTAATGTTACCAATGCCAGAAGGTGCTACACTGATTGGTTATGCTATGGAAATTAATGGCAAACTTGTCGATGCTGTTCCAGTTGAAAAGGAAAAAGCAAAGGAAGTCTTTGAAGCTGAAGTTCGATCAGGAAATAAGGTCTCAATGGTTGAAAAAGTAGCTCAATCGAATTGTTTCAAAACTCGTTTGTATCCATTGCCCTATGACACTGACAAGACTGTTCAAGTGAAATATCAAATGATGCTTTCCGAGAGAGTGAGTTCAGAGAATGGTGAAAAGGGTGTTGTGAAAGGAAGTGCTTGGGTTCCAATGTCCTTCTTAGATTTTTCAGCACTCAGATCATCAAGCAAGATTGAATTCACACTCAATGAAACCTCATTGCAAGGTTATGAAACTGAAGTCCAAATGGGTCTTGCCAAATCTGAAACTGAAAAGACCACTGAGCATTTGTGGTCGAGTAAGAATGCCAGTAAGAGAACTGGTTATTTTGCATTGACAAAGGCAGATCTCAAAGAAAACATGACAGGTTTCAATTTGACAGTCACTAAAAAGACAGATAGTGTCAATGACATTTTACTTGCTTGTGAGAATGGTTATTTTATGACTTCTATTCCTGTTCCAAATTTGACTGACAAGTTGAAGAACATGTCACGAATTGGTGATAAGGTTCAAATTATGTGGGATTGTTCCATGTCTCAATCGGACAGTCATGCCAAGAATGTGAAATTGTTAGAATCCATCCTTGGTGCAGTTGGAGCAAAATCTCTTGTACTTTCTACATTCTCAAATGCTGTCATTGAAACTAAGGAATTCTCCTCTGTGAAAGATCTTGTCAAGCATGTGAAAGATGAAGTTGTTTATGACGGCGGTTCAAATATGCTCTTATTGGACAGAGACTTGATTTCATCCAAAGTTGATTATTGCGTTGCATTTACCAATGGTGTGCATACCTTTGGCCATGAAATTACTCCAATGTGTAACTTTACCAAACCAGTCTATTTTGTCAATTCATCATCCGTTGTGAATTCATCCTTGTTGCGTCACATTGCAACCAAGAGTGGTGGTTTGTATCTTAATGCCAATGAACTCGAAGAACAGGAGTTATTGGACTCGATTGGAAAACCAGTGCTCTCCTTTGCTACTGCAGATTTCGAAGATGCTGAACTCGAAGAAGTGTATCCAAACGAACCAGTTTCACTTAAAGAGGGAGAGGTCTTTAAATTGTTTGGTAAATTCAAATCCAGTGGCAAGTCGTCTGTCAACGTTGCCGTCTCCTTCAGATATGGCAGTGAAGTGTATCATGTTCAAGAAATTGCTTTACCAGTAGACACCACCAATCATGAAGAAGCAGCCATTGTTCCACTCTTATGGGCTCAACAAAAGATTGAATCTCTCTCTGCATTCCCTCATCTCTTCAAGGATGAAATCAAAAAGATTGGACAAGATTTCCGAATTGTTACTGACAATACTTCACTCTTAGTATTGGAAACCTTAGATCAATATTTGAAGCATGATATTACTCCTCCTACTTCACTTCCCGAAGTATTGAAACAATTCAATGAATTGAAACAAAAAGAAAAACAATCAGAACAAGATCGTGAAAAAGAAAAGCTCGAACGAATTATTTCCATGTGGTTGAGTCGTGTCCAATGGCACAAGACTGATTTTAACATTCCTGAAGAGAAGGAGGTTGAATATGATAAATGTGCAGAATCCACATGTGTCAGTTTGGGAGGATCCATGGCAGATCAATTATGTCCTCCACCACCATCCATGTTGAGTTGTAGTTTAAGCAGTGCCTTACCTTGTGCACCTCCTCCTGTTCTTAGCAGATCCGCTCGACCAATTATGGAAGAGCGAGAATGTTGTCGTTCGGAATTGGATTGCGAGCCTATCTGTGATGAAGTCGCTGAATGTTGTAGCAAATGTGTCAGCATGGATGATGAGGAAGAATGTGAAAAAGAGGAAGAACAAGTGGTAGAAAAAAAATCTAGGAAATCTGCCTCCTCTGGAAAGAAGGATAAGAAAAAGAAATCTGAATCACAAGCACCACAAGCCAAACAAGTCTCAGGAGCCATTAAAATCAAACCATGGACTCCAGAAGCTGCCTACTGTGCTGAAATTGCCAACTCCTCCAACCCATACAAGGAATATTTGAAACAACGAGAAAGTTACAGAGATTCTCCAGCATTCTATCTCGACGTGGCTGATTTATTCTTGGCCAAATTGAAGGACACGACTTTGGGTGTGAGAATTCTTTCAAATATTTCGGAATTAGAATTGGAAAATACTCAATTATATCGTATTGTAGGATATCGTTTGGATCAAGCCAATGAATTGGAATTGGCCGAATGGGTCTTTGAAAGAGTGAAAAAGTTGTCACCTGGTGAACCTCAATCATACAGAGATCTTGCCTTAGTGAAAGAAAGAATGGGCAAATATCGTGAAGCTATGGAACTGTTTAATAAGGTCATTACAGGAAAATGGGACATGAGATTTGATGAAATTGAATTAACAGTTGCCACTGAAATGAATCATTTATTGTTGAAGGATAAGGATTTACCAATTGTGGACAAGAGATTGATTCATCACTTTGATTTGGATGTGAGAATTTCAATGGCTTGGGATACCAATGATGTTGATATTGATTTGCACGTCCAAGAACCTGGAAGATATGGAGAGCATGCGTAAGTAGTTGATTTTATGTTTTGTTAAATTTTAAATTAATTCCAATTAATTCCCAAATTTGGAATTCTAGTTATTTCGGTCATAATCGAACCACTATGGGAGGTTATGTTTCAAGAGATTTCAGACAAGGATACGGACCTGAAGAATACATGCTCAAGAAGGCACAAAAAGGAACCTACAAAGCAACCACCAATTATTACGCGAGTCATCAACAATCCTTAACAGGAGGAACCACCGTTTTGTGTACCTTCTTTACCAATTACATGAGAGAAAATGAACAAAGACAAATGTTGACCATTCGATTGTCTTCACATGCTCAAGATGTGGTTGTGTGTGAAATTGATATTCAATAATATTGTTGTAAATTTTTATAAAAAAACAATTATTACTATTGTTATGAATTGTGATTTAAGAATGAATAATGTACAATTTTAAGGTTGCGTAACCAACAGGTTGAGAAAACTATTCTCTGGTCTGATGGAGCTCATGAGAAATTATACCAAAAGTCCTCTCATTCCAAAAATCGATCCAGGAACGAGTTGTTCTTTGAACTTGAAGTCTCATCGGACCCGACGTTCGCTATAAATGTATTCCTTCTCAATTTCTACATTCCATCTCTTCTCATTTCCGAAACATTGAGATGCAGCCTTTCATGTATGTTGTTCTCACAACACTGTAAATGTGTTTACACATTTATTCATCTCCATGCACATGCATGGTCCATTCGACCTTGATCTGTACGTAAATTTTGAAACCTTTTTTGAATCATTTCAACAGAGTTTGATGGGATCATTGTTACTTGTGATCCTTGAACTTGTGTTTCACAAATAGTTTTTAACAATTGATCATTGTTTGCTCGTTCAGGGTTCTTAACGTTCGTTTGATCCGTTTTACTTTATACAAGGGAAATACTCTTTTCTTTTCATACTTGAAAAAATTCCATACAACTGACAGCACGACACGTTGCTTTAAGGATTTTTACTTGTATTTTCTAGAGAATGACAGTTGGCAGGTTAAAATGGTCGCGAGCTGGAAGAAAATAATACTCTCACAACGAACCTCTCTTCTGTCAGACAAAACTGATTGCCAAATCGGAGCTACTTGAATTTTTTTGGTCGGTGTTCCAAACTTCGTTCTCTGAATACCTGCCAGCTGTCATATTTGAATTGACGCAGGTTACCATACAAAATCACAACACAAAAAACAAAGACCATATCACAACGACCACAGCCTATTCCCAACTCCATTCTCTCTTCCAAAGCGAATAGCGAATTCAGTTGAAGCCTCTCTCATCTCTTTCCGTTAACGAATTCTCTCTCCCAATCCTAAAAACAATTTCCACTCCACCATTCCATACCAACAACAACAACAACGATCATCACTACCAACAAACACATTCATTGTTAGTGTCCATCGAACAACTTGTACACAAATTTTCATTTTTCATTCATCCACCACAAGATCATCTCACAATTTTGTTGATCTCTCAGAGTTTCTTTTGGCATTTTCCACACTGTCAACAACAATTTTCACTAACCTCCTCCTCCTTCTCGTATCCAACCAACTAAATAATAATAGTATCTTTTATCATCATTATAATTTTGCCTCATCAGAACTAAAATGAATCAATCCTTTCCTTCCTCTCTTCATGCCTATCAACAACTTGCTCTCAATAATCCCTATTCTTCTGCAGAAAATAATATTCAATTATTAATGTCGGAAGGATGGACGGAGAGTTCTAGAATTGGGAACTTTAATGACAATTTTTCTTCGACTTGTTCAACATGTTCTTCTGCTGCGTTGATGCGAAGCAAACTTAATCATAAACCAAATCGAAAGGGAATTGTGTTGAAAAGTAGAGCAAATAGTTCAGTGTTGACATCAACTTTAAGAAATGCTCCACATTCAAGAGGACATATTCAAGATAGTCTCCAGACGAGAAGAATTTCATCATCCTTGTCGTCCGGATTAGTCACCAGTCTTCAGAATGCTGATGGATCGGACGGGTTGATGTCAGCTGTCAACTACAATATTCAACATCCACAACCTCATACTCCAGCTTCACATGTAAGCAAAACCAAAGTATTATTCCCAACGAAACACATTTCAAAATGGTCACAAGTTGTGAATGGTGGGACGTTTGTGCATTCCATTTCGAATTTACTTGAAAAATCAAATCACAAATTACAAATTAAGGAATTATCACCTTCGGGTCAAATTCATTTTGTCAACATGATGAATCGAGATGTGAATTTAATGCAAACTATTGAATTATATACCTCCTTAACACCTCACAAGTTCACACTTGCTTATCGATTGAAGTTTAATATGCAGAACGGAATTTTCACAATGAGCAGTCAACCAGACTCACAAATTTTGCAACAAGGCGATGTAAATAATCAAACAACGAGACACGGATGGGCGCTATTTCAAATTTCTAGAGAGAAGGGATCTGAGAATTTAATGTTCCCTAATAAAATTATTGAAGTAGCCATTTTGCTGTAAAATACTGTTGTGGTTGATTTATTGTAAATTTCAACATTTCATTCCTTTTCAAACAACCAGAGCGACTGTTATTCCTGTCATGTGTAATTGACTGCAATATTTTCGAGCTCAACAGATAGTAAGACCTTAGACTTAGGTCTGTTAAAACGTAAACTCTAACGAAAGAATCGAATTGGAATCAGCTTTAAAAAATTATCATCATTGGCCCAGAGGCGTCTGTTCCGCTTTGGAGAATATTTTCAAGAGATTCCCATCAAGGCGAGTGGCCAAACTAAACTATCACCTCGAGCTTTACATATGAGATTTATGAAGAATTAGGGTTGAGAATGGACAAGAGAAGGAGATGCCCGTTGAAAACATTCTTGGAAAGATAGGCACTGCATCCTTTGCTACCCTATCGGAACAGACTTCAGATACAACAGCAGCCAAAGAGCCCGAAACAGCAATATCAAATTATGTACCACAACATAATACTCCCCAAGGTTCTGAACAGCCTACTGTAGAGGAAGAAAATCCCAAGAAAAGAACATGATGAAGATGATGATGAAGAGCCTAAAGAAATAAATAAAAGGCTCAGAGTACAGATAAATGAAATGTATGCTTATATGGCGAACATGACACAGAGATTGGAGAGGATGGAGAGAAACAACAATCATGGCCATCCTCAATCTCATGTAGAAGATACGGAATTGAAAGAAAAGATGAGAGAAGTAATTAATGAGATTGAGATCAACAAGTATATGGAAGCAAAATTCAATCCTCTACCAACCTCAGACAAGAACCTTTTAGCGCAATATAAAACTTTGAAAGGTGCGACAAAGAGTGCAATGAGAGTGGCAATTAAGCGTCCGGAAATGTACCGTCCAAACAGCAACACTCACAACCAGTGACCTCAACAACAAGGAACGTGTAACAGCAACCATCAGTGAATCTGAAGGAACCCAACTGGTACGCGAAAGAAGAAGAGCTCATATACTACGTGTTCTTCGTGTCACACAACGACCACTGAATCATGCCATCAACTCGGACAACGGTGGAGAAGAAGAAACAACAGAAAACTTGAAGAATATAGTGATGGACACGACCAAACGTTTGCAACACGCCACACAATCATGTTCTCGTCTAAAGACAATCATTGAAACGTTGAATATGGACAACATGAAACTAAGAGAGGAAGCTGATTCCAACCATAAAGAGATGTTGGAACTGTTGGAGGAAAATACCATGCTGAAAACCAAGAACAATGAGCTTCAAACCAAGAATAACTCTCTGCGAACCCAACTCTCCAAAGTGAAAATGATTCAATTGGAAGCCCCAAACGGTGCTTGTACCAAAAAGAAGTGACGATTTCAAAGGAGACTCCAACACTAGTAGAAGGAATGGCAACGACTCCCATGCACCAAAATCAACTCAAGTGAAGAGGAACTCATCCAGTTTCCCGGTGTATTCTTTGCATTCCAATAATATCAATCGTAACAGTCCTCAAGTACTTGGAAGGTAAACACAACACCCCACACCAAACCACCAAAAGACTCAATGTGTTAAAGAATCAAGTCACATATGCCTTAATCCAAGAAAAGTAAGGGTTGTGAAGAAAAATTGGTTTCATTCAAGGTTTCTAAACTACCTTTGAATTTAAACGAAGATGTTACCATTGAATCAGATATATATTATAATGTATTAATTGTTCACCTGTCCAGGATAGATAAAACCACCACTAAAAAAATGCCGAGCAAGAAACCCGAATATCTTGACCCCTTGCTTTTGCCGTCGTTCACATTTTACCCCATGCGATTTAAAAAATCAAATCTCATCAACCATGATGATGATGAAGAATGCATGATGAACGGTCAATTATTGGCTCTGCAGAAATTGGAGAGAGGAACCAACACATCTTTCACCATGTTCAACAAAATGAATATGGAAACAGGACAAGTGGAGAAAATTGAACCTGGACCCGATTCTCTGAAATTTACATTTACCTGTGATCGTTGTAAAATGGAGAATCATGATGAATGGATGTACATGGCCTTTCTTGTCGGAGTGGAGAAGAAAAAGCGAATGTCGTTGTGGCAATGTCAAACGGATTGCAAATACTCACACACCCCAATTGGATCTTTAAATAGAAAACCTGACACGAATACTTACGAATATTTAATCTTTAAAAAATTAATTGAAAAGTCTTCAAAATTAGTCGCGCGGCCTTATTTTCATGAACCCAAGAAAAAGACAAGTGATTTTTCAATTGTGACAGTTGGAAATGTCAAACATGGTGACAATTTGGTTGAATTAAAACTAGATACAAACCATATCAAACGCAAACCCACAGGAAAAACAGGGATAGCAATTACTATATACAAAAGAATGGATGAAGGTATTGTTGTAAACGGAGATTTTAAGTTTGACTATTATCAATCAGAAGGAATATTGTATTTGGGTGAAGATCGACTCAAAGAAATGGTCAATGAAGATTTTGGTGATGGAGCAGAAACTGAAGAAGAACAAGTCGATGAAAATACTTTTAATTTTGGTGTTAATAATCATCATCATGGTTCGAATGCTCCAAGTGCACACTCTGCAGTAGTAGATCAGATGACACAACATGAGAACAACCATGTTGAATTAAGCTTGACACCAAAGAAACAACTACAGGCGTCAACTGTTGAGAATACTGGAAAACAGAATGTACCGTCCAAAACTGCAACACTCACAACCAGTGACCTCAACAACAACAAGGAACTTGTGACAACATCCAGTTCTGCATCTGAAGGAACTCAAGTGCAACGCGAAAGAAGAAGAACTCATATACTACGTCTTCTTCATGACACACAACGACCTCAGAACCTCTCACATCAACAATTAACCTCCTCACACACCTCTGCAGAATCAAGCAATGATCAACCTAGAGGTACCTCGACAACAGTACAGAACCATTCCATCGAGTCTGTCAATGAAGAAGAAGAAACAACAGAAAACTTGAAGAATATAGTGATGGACATGAACAAACGTTTGCAACACGCCACACAATCATGTTCTCGTCTAAAAACAATCATTGAAAAGTTGAATATGGACAACATGAAACTAAGAGAAGAAGCTGATTCCAACCATAAAGAGATGTTGGAACTGTTGGAGGAAAATACCATGCTGAAAACCAAGAACAATGAGCTTCAAACCAAGAATAACTCTCTGCGAACTCAAATCTCCAAATTGAAAATGGAATTGGAAGCCAACAAACGATCCTTGCACGAAAAAGAACAAGAAATGAATGATTTCAAGGACTCCAACATTAGTAGAAGGAATGGCAATGAATTATTCATGCACCAAAATCAACTCAAAGTTGAAGAGGGAAGAAACCATGTTAGACGGGAAACCAAATACCAACAACAGAATATGGGATCTTTATTGGAAGGTAAATACAACATCCCACACCAAACCACCAAAAGACTCAGTCTGTCAAAGAATCAAGTCGCATATGAATATGAACCTTCGTCCAAGAAAAGTAAGGGTTGTGAAGAAAAATTGGTTTCATTCAAGGATTCCAAACTACCTATGAATGTAAACGAAGTTGTTACCATTGAATCAGACACTGACTCGTAATGTATTAATTGTACACCTGTCCAGGATACCGTGAAAGAATTTTGTCCAGTTGTTCATTGAACAACTGAGTTCTGTTGGGTTGTTCTTGGTTGTGTAACAAATAGTGTTTGATAACGTTCATACACAAAGAATTGTAGAGATGTGTAGTTTTATTGGAGCTTTGGAAGCGAATCCACACTAAAAGAAAATCCATTCAAATGTAAAGCTTTCTCATCGTCATGACCTTCTGGTGTCATTTCTGATTCAATCTTCTCTTCTGTGCCATTGGTCGTAATTGATGCTGGCCTTCTTCCTCTTGGTGAATAAATGATATTAAGGCTTGATTTGTTTTTAACGTCTTCGTCGTCAATGTCTTCAACTTGTTGACCATGGTCGTCCTCAACCTCAAATACTGGTATTTCTCTCTTTTTTCGCTTGTACATACAACAGCAAATAAGTATTTTTTCACCATATAAATCCTTAATAGATTTTTGGTTGAAGAGCATGTATTGTTCAATAGTCATCATTAACACAATTGTGAAATCCATGATGAGTGAACGATTAATTCCAATAAAAACTCCAAATAGATCCCATCCAAATAAATAAGTCAACATAAAGAGAGCTCCAACAATGATGAGAAGAATGAAACAAATATCAGCGAAAATCATAAATCTTGTAAACTATTGTCATGTATTCATTCAACAATGTTAGTCAGTATGCCTCATTCAATTATTCACACACACACACCAACTAGTACATACCTTCAATCGAGCAAATGATAAATTCTCTTTCATAGATTTAAGTTTGTAATACATTCGTATACCACTGAATAAAAATCCTATTGGGAAAATCCACAAATACATCATTCCAAACGCAATAAACACTAAAAATATAATATAGAGAGTGTGTATGAAAAATGACATGATCACTACTGCAATGAGCAATGCTAAGAGTGAAAGGTAAAATCCAGCTAGAATCAATTTGTTTCCAGTTGAAAGAGAATCAGTAGGATCTCGTCCTCCAACATAAAGCAATGAGGATCTCTCACTTTCTCTCTTAGTTTGAGGAGTATAGTCTTCATTGTCATCTATCAGCCCAGCATGACCTCGTTCATCTTTTGAGGCACCAATAAGTGCTTTTCCTGTTGCAGCAATTCCTCCTGCAACTCCAGAGAGAAAATTACCTTCCGTGTTTGAAGTCATGTGTTGCCAACTGACAAGCATACTTGCAAAGGAGCAACAAAGAAAAACTAAGGAAATCATTCTCAAAAGTCCATTTCCAAGTAGTAACATAAATCCATTGTGTGAATCCTCATTGTAATACATGGAAGAGAATGCATTGAAATTAAAGAGGTATGCGAAAATTTCCTGTACACACATCCACAATATTGCAAAGAATAATATTGTTGTGCTTTGAATTCTCAAATCAAATATTGTCGATAAAAGTTTCTTTTCATATGCGCTTCGATATTCTCTATAAACAGCACAATAAATTGGTAACAGCAGTACAAAGAATGAGCTAAATAAAAGAAAAACTGTAAATATAAAAATAAATATTGGGCCAAATTCAAACACGAGTGATATAATGGCTCGTGAATAAATGTCACACGCAAAAGCAAATGAGAATGGTCTAATTCCAGGAACTAAACTCAAGCTCTGTTCTTTGCAAAAACAATTGTATGGAAAACTGGAATGTTCCACAAATTGCATAAAATCATAAAATGACAAGACACTTCTAAATTCAGGAGAGTCCATTAAATCAGAGGAAAGGAAAAAAGTTCCAATGCTGTAAGGTTGAGGTTTGTTTTGAAGATTTTGGATCTGACAGTGTTGTTCAGCTTTTTGGATAATTGTTGGATTGAAGAGAGGACAAGCTGATTGATCTGAGTTTTGTGCAAAACTCTGTGTGCTGTTGTTAATGAAAAAATCCTTAAATTCCCGACTCACAACATTGTCACAATACAGACAATAGTTATAAAACCATGTAAACTCGTCCACTTGTGACCAACGTGTTAAGTTCAATTTCCTATTTTCAACTTCATGGTATTTCAATGTTGAGCTACAAAAGAATTCAAGACACAAATTCTCACTTGATGATCGAACATTCTCTCCAACTTCAGGCACATAGAAGGACATGTCCTCCAATGATTTATACTTTTGAGCAGGACTATTAGTTCCACAGAGATCCATCATGGGAGAGTCCGGTGGATAAATACTCACTGAATACTGACCCACTACTGCAACCAGTGAAAACGCATACATGGGTATATACATTTTCGAGTAGAATACTTGTGAAAGTGAAGTTGCATTTAGACTGGACGGCGACAGTACCCACGGATCAGAAATTTGATAGTACAAAATATCAGAAGTATTTGGAGAAGGTGATGAAACAACCATGTCCTTATTGTGAAGAGTCAATGACTGATGAGATAAACCATAAACTTTGGGAGTTAGGATCATGAGTAGGATGTATACGATGATGATGGCAATCATTTGAAATGAAATATTCTTTGAGTCATGAGAAGTAAGGGAAGGGATTCTTGATGAAGATAAATTAAAGAAAAGCTTGTTGCGCCGGAGAGGTTGCTTTGAAATTGTCCTAGAGTGTTGAGGTTGCAAAGATGGATGGAGACTTTCCTTTCGGAGTAATGCCATTTTCATATTTTCATTCTTTTTGAATAATGGTGGATCGTGATGATGATGATGGTTGCAGCAAGCCTGCAGCCGACTCAAGGCTACTATATTGTTGTTTATCATCCATTGTTTAGTAGTAGATTTGTTGTTATGAGGATCATTGATGAGAAGATTGTTTTTACTCCTCCCATCCAGCATGGACTGTTGTTCAATATTCATTTTCCGTTATTCCAAATAATGAGCAATTTGAAATATTGGTGTTAATAATATTGTTGTTATTCTTCTTTTTGATTATCGGTATAACGATTCACGATGATCAATGAATCCGATGAAATCATAAAACCGTTGTTGAATGAATCAGTCTCCAGTGTTCTTGTTTCTTCCACAACCCCGAAGAGGTGGTGCTGTAGATTTTTTCTTCTTGAAACATCACAATTTCGTCGTTTTCAAATCCGTTCGAGTGTTCGTGTTCATAAATGCCAATCCCGTTCGATGAATTTACCAATTGCCATTGTACTCAATACTCGAGTAGGTGTGCAATCAATAGAAGATGTCCTTCCTGAGGTGGTGGTAAATTAATGTCCATAAATACAAGTTGGAGCAGCTTTCAAATAGAGTGTCCATCGAGTTCAGTCGTTCAAGTGTCATGTCGCAATTCAGGAAACATTTTCTGTTAAATTCCAATGTCCTTTTGCGCTGAGAAATCGCAAAAAAAAACTCGCTTCACCTGCCACTTGTCATCATTAGTTCACGAGATGCAAGTCGTGCACTCAACCAACAGCCACAAGAGTTCCAACTCAACCATACTACCGTCATCATCATCATCGCATCCACATGTCATCCACCACCCCTTCTCTCTTCCTCTCGTCATGATTCTCTCCACAAGAAAGAATCCGAAAGGCAAAAATTCTTTGCTAGCAACTCTTCTTCTACTACTAGTTCTGTTATCCCATAATCATCAACACCTATCGGTTGTAGTGAATGGGTACTCTCCTCCTTCTCCTCCTCCCAATCAAATGGTTCTCAACCGTATTCCCTTTCCAAAACTAGAAGTGTTGGATCTGCCACCTGTCAACCAATACTATTATCCAACGATGTATGCTGTGGATACCGATTACTATGATTTGTGTATGTTAAAGAAAGATCCTTCTCAAATGCAACTAGCAGGAGGTGTGAAACCATTGTTCACTCCATTCGAATTTTCGTGCGTGGATTATTTGTGTCCCGGCGATACAAAGTTTGATTTTACAAATTCCACTCAACGAGAGAGTTTATCATTTATTTTGAATTATTGCCTGTATTGCAATGAAACAGAATCGCAGATTTTCAGACAAGCTCTCAGGGATGGAGAATGTGACAGTATGGATTTTGTGAATAACTTGGAAGTGTCACAAGAATTTCATAGTTCGAAAAATAATTCAGAATTATTGAGTTATTTGATGGATGCTCATTGTAATCCAGATATTTCCTCTTCGGCGAGCGAGAGAAGAAATTTGGGACTATTTAACTCCATGTTTTTCAGTTCGGAAAACTTTAAAAGTTCATTTTATAATTATAGAAAAAAGAAGAATGCATCTACGACCTTCGACACGGTGTTGACCACTGTAAACTTGACCGATTTATTTGAATTTTATTTTTCTGGATATTTGAAACAGAATGTGACACAATGGCACATTCCCTTAAATGCTCCTTTCACATGTTGGTGTGAATACTCGCCACAGGGAGAACAAGTTGGATTTTATGCTTTTCAATGCTATGACTTTTATCAGAGCTACCAAATACCATTTGTCTATCGATTCTCCGTCGTATTTTTTGCAGTTATTTATGCAATCCTGTTTGTAGCACTTTCCTTTTTCATTCTCATTCCAAGATTTGTGGAACGAGTGAAATCGTTCAAAAAGAGATCAGATCTTCCTTTGGCAGCCTATGGAAAAAAGATTTTGATATTCTTTACACACTTTTTTGACATTTTGGTTCAACCACCAGCATTTTTCTGGATTGCAACCATTACTGGATTTTTAGAGAATTTATTCAAATTTATTTTCAATTTTTCATCAGCCTTTGGCTTTTTAACCTCCTATTTTACTGGAATTGGAAGAGCATTGACAACTGTTTTCATGGTTTGTGGATACAGTGCTCTTGTTATTCAATGGAGTCATGCTATTGATTTGTACAATAGAGCTTCCAAGAATATTGACGGAAAACTGTCAATATTTAATAAGGTGATTCTCACTGTATTCTATTGCTCTGTGATTATCACAATCATTATTGCAGGCATTGTGTTTGCAACTATTTCCCAATATGGCTACGCTTGGATTGTTTTGACCATTGCAGTACTAGTTTTCCTTGTGACCTTTGTTGTTGGTTTTACCTTTTACGGAATGAAAATTCTAGTAACATTACGAAAACAATCAGACCGAGGTGTGTTCGAATATCGATTCACAAAATTCATTCTAATGACTACTGGAATTTTTGTGTTTGGATGGTTTGTTTGCTTTTTCACATTACTGACCTATGTCTTTGGTGCAGACGTCCTGTCTGTGTTTTATGGCATTACTCGAAATATCTTTCTAGATACTTGTCTTTGTGTGGTGATTTCCGTTTCATCCTATATTACCTTTACTCCGGATGCCTTCCGAATGACGTATGGAACATGGCTTTTTGAAAAAGCGAGTTTGCTCATGATGTGTTGTAAGCCAGTAAGAAGTACGAGTAATGAAACCGATCAGGCTTCCAATTTATAAAACAAGAAGATTATCATGGTTCAAAAAGAACGTTTGAATTTTTTTATTGCAAATATATCTCCAATAAGGACGAGCAGTGATGGGCGCCAAAAATTTACTGAAAAAACAAATCATCAAAAAATTATAAAGTCTGGCTGCGTGGCGAATTATCAACAAGTCGTGGTGGGACATCAAGCCTTTCATTATCAAGAGTGATTATTGAAATTACAGAAATACATCATTCGTCTTGTGAGTGGTGGAAGAACATCAGTTGGTTCAGTATTGAGCTTCGGAGTTGAAATGAAGGTTTCTTTGGGGAAGATACAACAACGGAAAGATGAAGCTACGTTTGAGAATGGCTTCTCTTTGGGTGCTTCCTCCTCATCGTCGTCGTTTACAAGAAACAAATTTCTTCCAAGATCCATACCTAGCAATTATGATTTTGAAGAGCATGAACAGAAAAAAAGGAATTCTTTGAAACCACTTGTTGGATCTTTGAACCCAAACGAACAACAATCGAGTAACTTTCAAATAATGAGGAAATCGTCAAACTTTGAAGCCAACAACATCTCTTCAACACCAAAGAAAAGCAAAAAAATAGCGTTCTACAATGATGGCAAGTTAGTGAGCGGCAAATCAAGAACCAGCAGCCAAGAATCCAATTCATCATTGGAGGATGATGAACGTAATTCATCTTCATTTTCATCTTCGGAAGATGATGACGAATTTATTAGAGCTCAGGAACAAGCACGTGTCGAGTACAGAGGAACTGACGAGGAGGACTTAAAACCAACACCAAGTATGTCCCTTCCGTTGGGACTCAATTTAAACGAAAATAGTTGCTTTGAATTTCCGACAAGTTTTGATGAACTGGCTTTGGATCCCAACTTGATGGCTCTTGAAGAGTACCTGTCCGAAGCAAAATTGCGAGCAGCTACTGGCGAGAACAATCTTCACAATGTTAAACATCTTGAAATTATTGTAAATACAACTAATAATTCGTTGGGAGATATTGGTGGCAAGCTTTGCAATTTGGAGGAATTAAAACTAAATGGAAGTACAATTCCATCAATTAGAGATTTAGGAACCAGCCTCAAGAACATTAGAATTTTATGGCTGTCTAGGTGTGGGATCAAAGAATTAGACGGCATTTCTACATTTTCAAAACTTCGAGAACTTTATTTGTCTTACAACGACATTGATGACATTTCTGATCTTGCAGGAATGGAAGAATTAGAGATTTTAGATTTAGAAGGAAATAACATTGACGATGAGTCACAACTTGTTTATCTTCAAGATTGTCGACGACTTACAAGTTTAACGCTCTCAGGAAATCCAATGTTGGTAAAACTAAGTGGGAAGTATAGATCTTCTGTGCGAGAGACTCTACCCACACTTGAATACCTTGACGATCTATCTTTGGCATCATCTGATGACTCTGTAGGGCGTGGAGTTAGTCCAATCAAAAAAGAAGAGGCCATACCTTCGTTAGAAGATTTGGAAAATGAATTTGAAATGCTCAAAAAATCCATCAAACTCACCAAAGTCGAATCTCTAGATGAAGGCCTTAGTGAGAATCCATTAATTTTGACAATAAGCACTAGACTTTACAATCCTGCTGATAATAACATGATACGAAATATTACTGCAACTACACCAAGGCTAGACGGAGGACGTCCACAATCAGCTTCTTTCTTTCGCCGTCCTTCTACATCTTCATCTCTAGCAAGGAGCATGACGAGAAGCAGAATGGGAATGAGACCAACCACCTCTCAGGGCCGCCCTATCACGGCCATGTCACTTTCTCAATCACGACCAATGACTGCTTCTTCTATGATGCTGAACAGACCAATGACTGCTTCTTCGGAAAAACAAAACATTCCAACAACCATTTTACAATCTAAGAAAGATGAAAATGAAGACGCAAGCAGCCACCTTACATTCAAAGCAACAGATGTGTTTTGTGGAAATATAGCCAAAGGGTTGAAGAAGAAAAAGAAAGAGGAACCCTTGTTCTTGGCTCATGCAGGACCTGTGGAGCTTGACATTTTGGCAGAAGTTCAAAAGCATAAGCTCAATACTTTAGACGAACCCAACGAAGAGTTGGAAGAGTTTTTAAACGAAGTATACGATGGCTTGGAAGTATTAGAAACACCATTTGACGACGAACGACCAAGTAAAATGGTATCACAACAAGATAAAAAGAAAAAGCCAAAGGCAGAATTGCGTGCACAGTATGATGACATTGATGAAGACAACCAAAGCAAAGGAAGAAGAAACAAAAGGTGAAGTGTTTCATTAAAATATTTATTATTTATTTGCAGCCAAATTATAATCATTATTTGTGAGTTGAAGACATCAAATAAGACAGCTGAACGAGTTCTGTCTCAGACAATTTTCCATCTCCGTCCAGATCATAAAGTTCAACTACATCTTTTGGTGCATGGAATTGAGATACAATGACGCTAACTGGAACTAACTTGTCACTAGTTAATTTTTCAAATTGGTTCTTCACTGCCTGTTTCCAAGCTTCCATCTTTGGCAAATCCATAATGTTAGGTAAATTTAGCATTTGGTATTGATTCTTTTTCGAATAACCTATGGTCAACTTTTCTTGTCGATATTGTGCTAAATCCTTCAAAAAATCTTCCTTTACGCTTGTTAGTTTTACGCTTTTGGCATTGTCGATATATTTACTGAGGGTGGTTACTACTTGTGACCACTCCTCATCTGATTTCTTAATGTCCTCATACAATTGCTTAAAAATCCAAGCCTTAATATTTTGTCTTACCAAATATTGTGGATGGAAAAGGAGTGAGCAGACGTCTTCCAAGTCCTCATCCTTTTTCAAGTACACTGCAGCATACGAAACACTTGCTCTGTTACTCAATAATGAGTCACTTTTTTCGCATTCAATCACGTTTCTAATAAGAAACTTTAGCTTTGGATCTATGAACTTGGTTTGAGCACCAATACAAGCACACAAACGAAGTGCATAATTTGGAGTATCCACATGAGGTGAAGGTTCTAAAGCGAGTGCCTTTTTCATTACACGAGACCGAAGGTGTTCGTCATCAATCACAAACGGGTTCAATAATACGTTACATAAGGCTTGAATAGGATAGAACTCATCGTCTTCAGGTTCGGGCATTGATTTCAACCCTCTGATCTCTGCTGCAACAAAACCTCGATCAATTGCTTCTTGTAACAGTTGTTGGCATTTGGAATCACGCAATGAATCCTTTGAGAGGAGTCTATCCGATGATGAATTGAATTTCAAAACAATGTAGTATCGGAGTTGTATCATATTATTTTGAATGAATTACAACATGTGGTGGTTATGAACATACTTACCTTCTAAGACGATGCATTTGATCAATATCTTTAGCTTTCAAGAAATTGGACATGGTTATTTCGGGATGTTCGGCCTCGATATCCAAAGGAACAAAACCTGAGGCCAGTGTTTGAGTGGAAAAGGTTGAGCTGGTTTCCATTGCTTCACTTTCTTCTTGAGAATATATTTGCGATCCATCATAACTCACCACTCTTGAGAGCGTTGTATTTTGGGAAGGTCTTTGAGGCATAATGATGGGTTGTATGGAAGAGTGTTAAAAGCCTGAATGTATTTAGAATGATCGGATTCTATTGGAAAGAATGGCTAGATATTCAAAATTCGGTGATGAAACAACCAACCACTGAAAGCCTTCAAGAAGAAAAGAAATTTCTTTTAAGGCTTTAAGGCAATTTTTTTTGTTGTTGCGAACTCGTGAGGTTCAATTCGGGAAATGTTTCGAAAACAAAAAAATGTTCCGTTGTTGAACTGTCAGAGTGTCCATTCAACAAACAAAGATGTTATGGTTTTAGTGACCCTTAATGGGAAGAGGTGGAACATTGGAAAGAGTTTGTGCGAGTGAAATAATGACTTTGACAGAATCGGCCATGTCGTGGAGTGAAACAAACTCAGATTGACTGTGGAAATTGTGACCTCCAGCAAAGATATTGGCTAATTGACAACATACCAAGGTAATGATCGTGAAACAATTAATTCAATAATGACTTACCTGTTGGAAGACCCATCCAACTCAACTGAGAGCCGTCTGTACCTCCCCGTACTGGTACTGAAACAATGTCTTTCATGTTTAAAGCAGAGTAAACGTCAATGATACTCAATTCCATGAATGGATACTTGTCGAGGACTTGTTTCATATTTCTATATTGTTGAACGACGTTCATTTCAATGGTCACGTTGGAATGTTCGCTTCTGAGTTGGTCAATAACTTTGGAAATACCTTCAGCATATTGTTTCAATTCAGAGTCTTCAAATGATCTCAAAATACACCTAATGGTGGTTTTTTCAACATTTCCGTTCATGTCTAGACAATGTACAAAGCCGTCTCTATCCTTGCTGATATCAGGAGAGGGCATATTTTGGTTGACTCGGTCTAAAAATTTAGCAGCTACTTTCATTGAGTTGATCATTCTACCAAATGAAGTTCCAGGATGAATATTGAATCCTGTAAACACAATAGTTACTAAATCAGCACTAAATGATTCAACGTTATAAGTGCCTTTCTCTCCTCCATCGACGGTGAAGGCAACTGCAGCTGAAAATTTTGGAATGTCAAAATAATGAGGTCCCTTTCCAATTTCTTCATCGATGGTGAAACCGATTTGAATGTCTCCGTGCTCAATCGAAGGATGTTCCGTTAAAAACTCAATGGCAGTCATAATTTCAGAAACACCTGCTTTATCATCAGCACCTAACAATGTGCCACCACTTGCTGTGACAATATCGTGACCAACCATTTTCGAAAGTTCCTTTCCATCAATTTTATAATCCACAATCTTTAAATTGTCCACCATGAGATTTTCACCATCTTTATAATTTCTATGCACACGAGGAGTGACATTGAATCCACTAATTTCAGTAGCTGTGTCCATATGAGCTAAAAATCCAACACTCAGGACATCTCTTTTCAAATTCTTTGGCAATGTAGCATAGACGTTTCCATACTTATCCATATCGATGTTTTTGAGTCCTTTCATTGATTTCAATTCTTCCAACAATACATTTGCCAAAACTCTTTGCTTTTCAGTACTTGGAACTGTAGAACTGAGTGGATCACTTTGTGTATCAATTTGTACATATTTCAGAAATCGATCTTCCAATCTTTTCCTCATCCAAGCATCATCGTGTTCAGAAAATTGGAATGGTCCAGATACGTGCTGTTCTTTCATCTCACCATTTAAATCGACTTGAATAGTTTCATGGGAGACGGATTCCGAGGAAGAATTAGCTGATGATGATGAAGTGGATTGTGAGAAAGCCTTCATCACAAACAAGAATAAAATTAGCAAGCAAAAAAACAGATTGGCTTTTGTCATCATTTTTTTCAGATTTGTAAGATTCTTTCAACCCAGCTGCACTGGTAATTTTAGGACACAGACAAGGAAATGAGAGTTGAAACTAAATACTCTCAGTGATGTTTTTTTGATTTTAATAGTTAGGACGACACGGATTTAGGTTTATTGTAAAGCCAAGTCAACAGTAGTAATCGGTTGACAGTAGAAAAAGTGAGGAAAAACACTTTCCGAAAAAATTGCACCACTTCCCATCAACAGCATCAAGCAAGGATCCATTGCTAGAAATTGAAGCTGAATTCATAGCCAACAGATTCAGAACAAGGAAAATCAGCTACAATATAATCTGGCTATGAATTCCTTGTCAATTGTCAAGCTTGTTTAAGGTGGTATAAGGAAATTCAGCTACAATTTCAAGCAATGAGTCCTTGCTTGATGCCATTGATGGGGAGTGGTGCGTAATGGGAGTTTATTCAAGACTCCAACAAATACCATAGTACGATGGTGAGAAATTAATTGAGTTTGAAGGGATTGGTGTATCAAGTGGTGTCTACTAACACGTGTGGAGAATAAACTCTTTATTTCTAGTTTTATTGTTGTCTTGGTGGATAAATTATTAAAAAATGTTAAACGACCACATGCAGCTCGACGATGATATTCATCAACTCATGTTTCAACGATCCTTTAGGAGAGCCTTTGAAATTCTGGAAAAATTATTGCAAGATATTAACAATAGAAGTAATGTAAATACAGGGGATGGAAATGTCGTGGATCATATTCCGATGATGGATAAAGCCGCCATATTATATTATATGGCCACGTGTTTGAGAGAAGAAAACAAACACACGCTTTCCATCTCATATTATGAAAAAGCAATGGAGGCGTTTGAATATCAGCACAAATCATCCATTGTAAAAGAGGATGATCTGTTGACCGATTTTGCATTGTGTTTAGTACGTGATGGAAGTACACAAAAATCAAAGGAACTCTATGAAAGGTAGTTTTAACAATATTTCGAGTGAAAAAATTAACACGAGTGATGATTATTAATTGAAAATCAACAAATTTCACAACTACTAGAGCATTGGATTTGAATTCAAGAAATGTGGTGGCCATCAGCGGTCTCGCCGCCTGCTATTTAATTTTGCGTGAGATTTCAATGTCCAAAATATTAATTGAGAAGGCCAAAAGTATTGATGATTCATATTATCACATTTATCATGTGAGAGGAATGCTTCTCGACGAAGAGAAAGATTATGAAGGAGCGATCGAAATGTACACAAAAGCATCGATATTGAATCCCATGTATGCTCGAAGTCATTACAACAAAGCATTGACATTCGAGAAAATGTTTCGGCTTTCAGAAGCCATTCGTGAATATGAAGAGTGTTTACGTATTGATCCAAATCATTTACCATCCCTTCAGAACCTCAGTTATTTATATTACCAAGAGAGTGGACTACGAGAGAGGTCTTTCAATTTATTGGAAACGTTTGGTGGAAACAATAACGATGCAGATGCTCTTTCATCAATATCAGATAGTTTCAGAGACTTGGGAGAAGACGTAAAAGCATATGAAGTCATTACTCGTGCAATATTATTACAACCTGATAATCCCTTGTTTTATGTGAAGCGAGCTCAAATTCTTAAATTTCTTGAGCGAGTAGATGAAGCAATTTTGGACTATCAAAAAGCATGTGAGTTAGACCCAACAAATGAAGACAACAAAATCATGTTAAGAAATTGTAAATTTGGTCCTAGTAGACATACTTTAGCTGTTACAGGTGATGACACATCTTGTCAGCTTGGAAATATTTCCTTAGAGGACCAGTCACATTGCCTTTGGACACCTATTTCGTTCTCGGTATCCATACTCAATGAAAGGATTAATCAAATCGTGGCTGGTTCTCACTTTTCTGTTTTTTGGGGAGATAATATTGGCAATACTCCAAAGATATATGAATGTGGTATTTTAAATCAACAGACATTTTCAATTTTCGAAGATGTACCTCTGCCAAGTGATGCATCTTCGATTCAACAGATCAGCTGTGGCTTAAATCACTACATGATACTATTATCAGATGGAAGGTTATTTGGAAAAGGTCTTAACTCGAGATACTGCCTTTCACTACCCTTACCTGACTGTATTTACCAAGATCTCACATTAATTGACACTAGCCAATACATTACAGAGCCAATTCAATCTATAGTATGTGGTCACACGTCGTCAGCAATCATTACCACCAGTAATAAGCTCTATGTTACAGGACTTGGGCCCAAATTCACACTTGATTCCTGTCCCTCATGTAAGACATTATCCTTTATTTCAGAACGGAAAATGATCATTTGGTGCAAGAATAGAAAATTACTGTTGAAGACCATTGATGAGAGTCATGAGAAATTTGTGGACCTTGATTTACTGGCTCACGAAGATGTTGTGAAAATTAGCTCTGGTTATCTATTTTCGTTCATATTAACCAATCTTGGAAATATCTTCCTTTATGGCTCTCCTGTCAATAACTATGACGATGGAACAACATCATGGCTCAACAATCCCATTACAAAAATTAATACCTCCTCTTTTAGCCCTGCCACTTACAGTCCAATCAAAGATATTGCTTGTGGCTTAAGCTGTGCATTCGTAATCACTCGAGATCATTCATATTATGCTATTGGACATGGTGCAAGTGGAGAGTTGGGACTTGGAGAATCCATACTCGCAGCTTCACGATTTACAAAAATTTCCTCTCTCGATAATCCTCTGCTGAATGCAATTGCAGCTGGATCGCATTCCACATTCTTCTATCGGTCTCTTATTGTGGAACAACAAACCATTCAAAAGAGTTTTAATTTCAAAAGACAGTTCAACACAGATATTGTCATTGAGTGCTTGCGATGATTAATCAATGGAATTGAGGCCTTAAAAGTTTATGAAATTACACAACTTTACAATTCTAATTATCCAACTGGACCAACATATTTCGACCCGCCCTTTCATTCGCAAGATTGGTACCCTAATATTTATTTGGAAATTTGAAGGATCGCAAGTAGTTGGAAACACACAACAAAAAAAATTGTCTCTTTATCGAACTCTATCAACATGGTTCTCTTTGATGGTGATCTTGTTCTTTTACGTGTCATTCGTGGTATCAACTTGTCCAGTAAAGCCGATCCCTATTGTATTGTCAAAACGAATGTAGACACTGATCAGACCCGAAAGACCTTTGTCATTGAAAAGACATTGAATCCCGAATGGGGAAATGAATTTATCATTCCAATTTCTGGCCAAGTGCTTGAAAAGCTCACAACTAAATCACTGGTGCTTGAATTTACAGTGATGGATGAAAATAAGATCACCAAAGATGTCTTTATGGGATCTGCAACTTTGGTGGTCGACACTGTACAATTTCCATTAAACGAAGCAGTGAAAAAAGTAGTGCCGTTACAAAATACGAAAAAAGGAGAAATTGAGGTAGCCATAAGAATTGTCAGAGTGAATTCAAATGGAGTGTAAGTGATCAAGTCAAAATTCAGTAGTTGTGTTATTAACGTTGTTGAATTTTGTTGTTTTATTGAAATAATATCAGTGAAAGCGCTGTTCAGAAATGTCCAATTCATAACATCTCTATCAATACCATTTGCAAAACCTGTAGTGCATTTATTTGTTCAGCATGTGCCATTAGTTCCACTCATCATGGTCATCAAGTGTTCCTATTGGAAGAAGCTGAACTAGGAGAAAGACAAGAAATTGAAAATTTGAGGAAGCAAATCGAAGAATGGGAAATTCAAAATGGTATTTCCAATGAAAGTCTCGAACAGCAAATGGGTGAAGCAGAGATCATTTGTGCAGAACATAAGCAACGGATCAGTGCTATTTTTGATGAACTGAGAAATTTACTCAAGACAAAGGAAGAGCTCATGTTGACCCAAATCGATGACGTTGGAAAAGCAAGAATTAAAATGCTCATGAAATTAATGTCATGGAAATTGAACTGTAACGAGACATTTACCATCTTCAACCAATGTATGAATTCCTACACATTGGTTGAACAGAAAATGGCCAAGTTTCCACAACTCGAGAAATCATTCCAAGAACCCAAAAAAATATTTAGAAGCCAGACTGACTTTAAAAACGGTCTAGTGACATTTCAAAACAAGGTGGAAAATGTCAGCAAACAAGTGAAAGACAAATGCGATGGCTTTAGTGCATACATGATGTAATCTCACACAATGAAACCAATGAGCGTTGAGGCACAACAAATGATTAAAAAAAAATTTAAATATTGTTTATTGGCCCTTCGGTGCCTCAATACATTACATTAGACGTTCGTTGTCGTAAGGATACACTTCAGAATGTCAAATGTTTTTGTAAGGATATTTCAAATATTAACAGATTACTTGCTTGTTTTGAGCAACTGCTGTTTGGATAAGTCCATCGATGAACAGGTAGCGAAAATAAAGCAAGGATTGTTCAATGCTTTTTGAAATATCAGTGGTTAGTAATGATGGGTTATCAATAATTACATTAATAGGTCACGAATTTGATTAGTCAATTCACAAATATATAAGATTACCAGTTTGTTTTTCATTGGGTTCTAGTCACAATATTTGTTGTAATAACAGGGTGGAGAGCAATCCTGATTAGTTTAATTGAAACTCTCACCACCTTAGTAGGAACACAAAGAAGCTGAAATCTTTGGATCAACCTTTTGGCAACCTCGAACGAAAGTTCGTTACTCTCACACAAAACGAACAATGAGGCACAATAAATTGTCCAAAAAAAATGAAAAAAGTGGATACAGAAGACGAAGCCTTCATGTTCTTTGTGATGGGTAGGTATATGATTACTACAATGGAATATCATTCATAGGTGAACTGTAAATATATTGAATTAGACAACCTATCGACAGCCAAGGTCCATCATGCCAATACAACACTCTCTCAATTGAAAAAGGAGTTACGGTTGTTATGGAACGCAAGTTCGGAGCATGTTAAAGACCAATATCAACAGATGGTCGTGTTGGAAGAACATTCATGTGGGGCTGAAAAGAAGCGTGTATTGTCAAGTGGATCGGAGGAAGATGATGCGTGCATGGACACAACACAATCATCGTTCATGGATGGAAAGAAACGAAAAATTGACCACTTGGCAGGTGTTTTCTACAATGATATTTTGAAGAATATATTACTGTATTTGGACATTCCTGAATTTGCAAAATCTCGACCATGGCTTGTTTCAAAGCAGTGGAATCAATTGTTTTACAAAAAGGGACTCAAATTCCCAAAACTCTATGTACATTCATACTTGAAGTTGGATGAAGAACAAAAGACTAGTTTAAGGGACATGTTGAAGGATAGTGGATTGAATCACAAATATGTTTTTGAAATGTTGTTTTGTATGAATTGGAATTTTATTGAAGAACATGAAAGACTACTTGGAAACTACAAACAAACTTCTTCAAAGCGTACATTATCAACCATGAAAAAACAACTGAAATTTCAAAAGTTTATTGTTGACACCGGATTTGAAAGGGTGATCCAAAAGTCTTTTCCAAAATCTTGACAAATCTATCACAATGAGCCATCAAGTACAACATTTACCATATTGAAAGAAAATCTATTTAAGATAATAGTGGTCAATCATTTACAGGAAGAAGAGACGAATAGTGAAGACAATTTATGTACTTTCTTGAAAAAGAAAACAAGTTGCACTGCCTTTTTAAGCAACGGCTTTCCACTTGAAATCAGCATTTCACATTGTTCTAGCAGTGCAGAAATTGAATTTGGAAAGCATTGTGCTACGAAAGAATATGAAAGCACTGATTTAGCATTTGATGGTACCACCGTGTTAACAGCTTCATCCTCAATCCAACAACGATCATTCTCTGATGACGACAATGTCGACATTTCAAAGACAGTAGAATTGCAGGCTTGGAGAGACACTATAATTTTGGAAACAACACCACCTCTTGATAGTGAAATGTATGCTAGCGTTGTGCTCAGTTGGTTGAACAAGTTTGTGGATATTTCTTTTCCAATGCAAGAAAATGGCCTGTACGAGGTCAAGTTTTTAGGTATGGAGGACGAGAGAGATAATGAGAGAAGTGTTCACACAGAGTCTGATTCTGAAGGAGAGCAATAATTCGTTTCCATTATTTCTTTACTGGGAAGAGTAGATATTAGAATTTTACTTCTTGAAGGTCATGACAATGATTTGTAAGTGGTCACCAAGCTATTGTAAATTAATCATCTTCCCTAGCTCCGTACACCCGTCGATACGCCTTTTTAAGGTCATGATATCTTTGTTTTAACTCCTCTTCCCTACTTCTAGTCACAGGAACATTATCTCTTACAGACTCCTTCTCTTTGCTTGAAGTTTTTCTTGACCTAGGATATTCTGATTCCAAGTCCGATGTTTTTTCGTCATTACGTTTCGATTTTGAACTTGATTTTTTGGATTCTGTTACTTTGAGCGTTTCATTAGACGCTACAATCTCATTTTCTGATTCTGTGGAAAGGAATTCAACTGAATCTTTCTTAGTACTACTGATACACATAGGTGAAAGAACAGATGCTTTCTTTGGAAGTACTACCAGCTCTGGTCGATCGTCATCTGAATCAGACGTCAATGACGACACAAGAAGCTTATCGATATGGAGGACATACCTTTTAGCACCTTACACCTTACACTTTAGTGCCGTTTGCAATGGCACGTAGTCCCAAAAAGGAGATACAAATAGCACTTAACACTGGAGTGCCAAATGCAAACAGCACCTGACACTTGAGTGCCGAGTGTCATCAGCACCTGTATATTTTTTAATTTATTTAAATATTATTTTGAAATTACAAACCTCCGTCTTCACGGTTGTGAGCAACGGGCCTCAAAATTCTCTTCACTACACAATCATCATCGAGTATCACGAACGCAATTTTTGGACAATTCGTCTGACAACGACAATACCAAATGATCATCTACGAAATTTAGTTTATGGAGGGAAGAATAGACTCACGCTCATTTTCTAAGGTGAAGCGTTGTGAGGCAGTGGTTCAAATAATGTTCCACCGTTCAGCACCTGTTTTCTGAGTTGATGTTGCGCCATACAACACGGCGTTGAAAGAGATTGAGATGAAGTTGTCGAACAGGATGTCAGAGCTTGCTGAATGAACTTGAGAGACGATTTATGTTGAGGAAAAACACTTGCAGTACAGGAAAACATTTTCATTTGGTTCAACAGGGGAGTGAAACTTGCCAGCTTTTCTTCATAGTGACATGTACTTTTGTTCAATTGTTACAAAAACGGTGAGAAGAACAAGAGAATGGTGCTCAACACTGTTGTTGGCTGATGTAATCGAATTTGAGTGATTTGGGAATGACGGTAACAGCAAAAGTCAAGCTGAAGCAATCAGAAGGGTACAATTAAGGGAACTGGAATCACTTTTTGTTTCGTAGTCATACTTCTTAACGGCTGAGTCTATCATCGTGAATGAAAGGAACATATCATCTTTTGTGCCTCCTAACTCCTTTCATACGAAGGTCCAAGCTAACATACGTAAGGAAAGTAGATGCATGAGATTAAATCATGCCTTTTTTTTTGTTTGATAGATTCGTTATTGACCTTTTTATATGAACACGAAGTAGAATGGTTAGGTTCACAAACTAGTACCTCCATTTCAATCAACATCCATTTCGCACCTTACACTCAAGTGTCAAATACAAATAGCACCTTACACTCAAGTGTCAAATACAAATCACACTTCATTCATTTGGCACTCAAGTGTCAAATGAAAACAGCACTGACACTAAGTGTAAGGTGTAAGGTGCCAAAATATAACAACTCATCGATATGGGTCCTTGAGTCATCCTTGTTTGCAGGTATTTCACCTGGCTCATCATTATCTTCAGGTTTTCGTTTTGAAAACTCCTTAAATTTCTTTTGTAGGTAAGCCGTTTTTTTGCGGTATCTTGCTTGAATATCTTTCAATTCTGCGAGTCGATCCTCGAAGATCTTGAGCTTAGTTTCGTGCAGCGTGAAAAGTTCCTCCAAAGTCTTCTTTTGGTTACTGACGCTTCCTTCCAAAGAATCCATTCGATTTTTTAGAGATCCACACTTCTTTGATTGAGCTGTCATTTGTAAATCCATTTCCATCATTTTCTCTTGAAGCGAGGCAATCTTCTTTTCCATGCTGTTGGTCTTACTTTTTTGCTGATTATACAAGAGCTGATATTTGTTGAATAATGATTCGAATTTTTTCAATTGTTCTACATATTGTTGTTGATTAGAGAGTCTTGATTGAGATAATGAAAATGTTTGGGAAGGAGCTGATTGTGCTCGATTTGGTAAGTTTGAGGATGAAGGCGTTGTTCCGTATGTGTTTCTGTGGCTATTTACTGTACCCGAGTTGAGAATGTTCCGTAACAACGGCGATGGTTGTCTTGTTGGCTTTTTGACCTTCTTCTTCTTCCCCGATACGGCACTAGGGTTTCTTTTCAAAGCATCATTCCTCTCCGCAATGGTCTGATTATATCTTGCACTTGATGAAAACGTCGGATTCGTCAGTGTTGATGATGATCCAAGATAATGACCGCTTTTTGAGGCTATTCGTTGGGATGATGATTGTAGCAGCGGTGATCGAGAGTTCATTTTTTTTCTAAGGTCTTTGAAAGAGGCGGGTGGAATTACAGTTTTGGGCGCCAAAAAATTTAAAACTAACATCATCAGTTGTTACCATGCAAAAGGAAAGATCATTGATCATGGTATGTGTATCATCACGATTATACATAATGACAGTCAAGAATTAATTTCCGAATCCAAATCCACGAAAGGACGAACTTTGAACTTGTTCGGCAATGAAAAAGTAGCTTAGGAATGGAAAATGACATGATAGAATACTTGGAATAATAAGAGGTTGTGACAATTTTCGAACGCCATCATTGTTCATGATTGATGCTGTCAGTCATCAATTTGATGCATGCTTAAAAAATGTCTCTCTTACTCATCCACGGTAAATGGAACAGCGATTTACTTCCCACGAACAATGAACAAAACAAAGTACAGCTGGTCCATCTATCGGAATGTATTCCTCCTTCTAGTCGAGTTGTGAAAATGGCTTTCGGAATTTATCAAGCAATATTTGTGACAGGTTGGTATCTTGTTGTAAATTTATTGCAAATATTGAAGGTAATATTATTTAATTTTATTTGAACAAGACAACAATGAAATTTTCATCGCTGGAACAAGCCTACCTCGGAATGAAGCACAAAACCAATCATCATCCAAACCGAATTTACAATTTATTACTCCTTCTGCTCACTTGCCATCATTCAACCATCAAAATGCGAGTACTTTTCATTATTCATCATTACAACATGACAATTCATTTCACAATCATAGTATGGATACTCTCTGCTTCTCACCGACTTGTTACTTTCCATTCGCTCAAGTCAATCATCCATATTTAGAACAATCATTAATTTCGAGTCCATTGATTGCTTGTGGACCTGAATTTGGAATCTTTTCATTGAGCACTGTATCGAGAAGAAATGTTGTAAGAAATGTTGGACTTCACGGAGGAGCTGTTAATGGTAACAACAACTCTTCTGTGAGAAGTAAGGAAATTAATTCTCGATCCAATCCCAATATGGAAAATAATATTTCACATTACATGTTTACTTTTGGTTGGGATAGCAAAAAAGTGTTTCAACCAAGTATTCGAAATTCTCATGATGAATTTGGAGGATTATTGTTACATCATTTTCTGATTGAAGAAGTTCCACAAGATTTTTCGAATTTGAAAATTTCTGAATTAGTCTGCGGAGGAGATCATTGGTTTACAATCTTTGAGGATAGAAAGACAGTGATTGGTAAAGGTTATAATGCGTATTTTCAATTAGGATTAGGTCACAATAAGGATGTGAAAAAGATGTGTCAAATTCCAATGATGGAAGGTGTCACGATCGAGAAGGCATCTTGTGGATTGTATCATTCTGTATTCATTACAAGAAAAGATGTATCTTCTCATCGTTCCAAAAGCACGCTTCAAGTTATCGTTTGTGGAAACAACCTTGCAGGACAACTTGCTGTGAAAAACCATTCAAAAATTCACAATTTTCAAGAAAGTCCTTCTTGGAGCCGAATTGTGCAATCGGAGGGAATAATTCATTTAAAATGTGAATATCAATCGACATGGATCATGACTGAAAATGGCAACCTGTATGCTTGTGGCTACCTTCCAATTTCCGATCCAAATCTAAGCTCTGAAAGTTCCACAATTGCAAAGGCCATCAAACAACGAGTGTTCGATCCTGTACGATTCAAAGCTCCCTCTTCCTCACCTCTCAGCAATTGTACCATGAGTGCCACCTGTCGAAAATCATCACTCTTGGCCTGTGGAGGATTTCACACACTGGTTGCCAATCATCGAATGGATTCTCTTATTGGAATTGGAGATAACACAAGTCATCAAATGAGAAATTCCGAAGAATTTTATGGAACCATTCCTCACGGTGATGCTTTTGTGGAAAATTCCAGCAATACCTTGTATTTTCACAAATCGTATCAAACAAGTAGTACACGAAGGAATCAAAAGTTTTGCACATTTGAACATCCAGAACAATCTCCTTATTCTTCGAAACCTCCTCAATTTCGATATTACCACATTTGTGGAGTTTATGGATCAAGAGATTGTTCAGTGATTCACTTGGAAAGAATTGCAACATTCACGACAAGCATTTGGGAGGAAATGAAGAGACACTATGATGAAGAAGGTAGAAATAATGGAGGAACACTCAGGATGGATGCTCATCATTTCTATTTGTGTGACATTTCTATTCACACGAATTATTAATTTATTTTTGTATTTTTACAATTTTATTTCTAATAGAATCACTGCTATTTTTTGAATCAATACTTCTTGAATCATTTCAAATAACAATCAACTATTCAAATATATTCAGCAACATTGTAATTTATTGTTTTGAATATCCTTTCCTTTCAAGAATTTTTGAAATATTTTCACATGACACAAACCATGTCATAAATTTCAAAACATTTTAAGGAGATTGAACAGCAAGTCTTCTCAAAACCTCAAAATTAGGTACACCCAATCCACTAATTGGATCATAACCTTGAGTGGCACTAAATCCAGGACATGGACTCACTCCATTATTTCCTTGAGTGATATCAAAGAAAGCACCTCTTTCCTTGGAAGCTACTTGATACAACCATGGATTCAAGAAACCTAATGGTTGTTTTCCAGCTTTCAATCTCAAGTCATTCAACAAGGAAACAATTCCTGCAAAGACTGGAGTAGAAGCAGAAGTTCCATCAACAGCTTGAACTTGTCCTCCAACCACAATTTGATAATCAACACCCAAAGCAGCAACATCTGGATAAGCTCTTCCATTCACATTAAAATAAGAAGTTGGTGGAACAGAATTACCTCTTAAATATTGAGAAACAGCTTCGGATTGATACGAAGGTCGTGCATAACTTTCAGCAAAACCACCACCTCCCCAACTCACAGCTCGTTCAAAATAGGTATCACTTGGACGAGTAGCACCAACAGAGACAATGTATGGAGAACTAGTTGGCCACTCAGCTTCGAATTTGTCACCATTGGAATTGCATCGAGAACCATCGTCACCACTGGCAATGAGAACGGTACGACCTGTCACACCAAATTTTTGGAATTCAATGTCGAGAGTGGTTTGGAAGTTTTTAGGAACGTATTTTTCGACACCTCCATAGGAGACGGAGTGGACCCAAGCAGATCGATCACCCATGGATTGTTGAATCTTGATCCATCGAAGGAAAATGTCATCGCTTTGATCGTTTGGATCATTGGAATTGATGGTCGTGTTGACGAGGTATCCTACTGCGGTAATGTATTGAATATCGAGAGCAGCTTCAGTACCTGGTTGGCTCTGATCGTTAGGACCGATAATGGTTGGTTTCACACGTGGTAAGTTGAACATTTGTTGGAATTGAGTCAAATCACTTAATTCGACATATTGTCCTAAAAAGGAAGCCACGGCTTGTTGATTCTTTGGTGAAGTACTTGTTGGCAAGGTAATATTATATCGTTTCCACAATGCCTGAGGAGTGGTGTCATAACTTTGCATGGCTCTACTTCTCACGTTAGGTGTCTCCACAGATCGAACACTCTTAATCTTTGCCGAATAAATTGGAAAATGATGCAAACCAAAGACCGCATGGACAGCACTCGAAATTTCCACAGGAAGAGCATAACCAATTTCTGAACGATACACCATACGACCAGTCTCTTCATGTACGAATGGAACCATTCTAGCCTTAAAAGCTTCATTCAAAGTCTTCAAAGGAGCTTCGACCGTTACAAAATTTTCATGAGCAGACACATGCATGACACGAGCACCTGGCAAACTCTTCTTGATAAATTCCATGACCAATTGCTTATGAGAAGCATGAGGAGAGGTCATTCTAGCTACTTGTTCCATACTCAAAAACTTTCTAAATTTTGGATGGAATGGATCCGAGACACTTTCAAATTGTTCACGAAGCCATTCGGTATTTTGTGAATGCAATGAAAAAGTGACATTGGCTTTTTGAGTTTCCCATAAAAAGGAAGATAATTGTGGATGCATGGATGATACGGAATGGTCAAAGAAACGTCTCCAACCTGGTGGAATTTTGAATTCGGTTGGATGATGAATTGAGACTTGTTGTTGTTCTTGAGCAGCGAGTGAACAAGTCAACGCCAAGAGAGAAAGAAGCAACAAGGAAAGAATTTGTTGTTGTTTCATTGGTGGAGTGGTTTGTTTTTTTTCGAATGGATACGACAAGGATGACGAGGAAACGGAAAAAAGTAACTCCTGAAACTCCTAAAATTGAGGCGTTTTCGAAAGAGCTGGAAAATTGGGAGAGAGTTTCAAGGTGGCTAGATGTTTCTTTCAATATTATTGTATTAGTATTTGTAATGAAGTTTCATCAACCAGTGCACTTGCCACATAAATTTTTTTGGCAACTTGCTTGGTTTCCTTTTTTATCCTTCTTTCGAAAACTCATCACACGAATCAAAACAAAAAAATGGGTCAACGAGCAAGTACGAAAGGTAAGGAGATCACGAATGCATTTGTTCGTTTCATTTCAATAACTGTGTGTCCGTTTGATTTGAAAAATTCAACACAACTGAAATTCACAATTTTTCGAATCCAACTTTAGATAAATCCAATGATCCATTCAACAATGAAAACCGTCTACCGTCATGCACCCATGATTCATCATCCTTGTCTAGAAATTTATCATCCACTTGTTGTAAACAACATGTTCTTTTAACATTTGGTTCGGACATTTCAACTTTTAAAAACGTTGAAGAATTAAAATTCTCAAACCCGAATTGGCATTCATCACTTCATTCTGCCATCCTTCATAATCAACAACAACAATCAAATTCGAAAAGTGGATCTCGTTCATTGATCACGAAAAAACTTCGAAAAAATTCAAATTCTTCTTCATCATCATCATCGTCTTCATCGTCTTCATCGAATCAAGAATTTGGAAATGCACCAAATTTTTACAAATTCCAAACATTGAACGAAACTGAATCTTTTACAATCAAGAGTGTGAGTTCTGGTAAAGGTTTTGCTGCGTTATTGACACACGATGGAAGATTATTTGCGTGTGGAAAATTACCATACACCTCTGAGAGTGAAATGAGTGAATTGCATCGAGTGGTTGCGTGGAATAATAAGAAGGAAAAAGTGGAATTGTTTTCTGAGGTTGCGTGTGGAATGTATTTCATGATGGTCTTGTCACACGATCGGAAAACTTTATTATCTGCTGGACAGGTAGGTATGAATGTAAAAAATTTTAATGAAATTTGACATTTATGAAAACTTTTGAAATGTCACTTGCCAGAATGAATGTGGTCAAAGAGGAATTGGACGAGGTGGAGTTTTAGATTTCAAAGAGTGTTGCTTTAAAGATCTCGATCGAGAAAACACCTGTTCCAATATTAAAAAAATTACATGTGGCTATCAACACACCATGATTCTCATGAATGACGATAACTTTATTGGAACAGGATGTTCCTTTCAAAACCAATTAGGAACCATAGAATCTGGTATTTGTTACGAATTTATGAAACTCGATCGTCCGAAAACAGCAAATTCTTGCAAGTTTAAGGATGTTCAAGCAGGATTTTTTTTCACAGTTTGTTTAGATGAACACGGAATGGTGTATGTGACGGGATTGAGAGCTCACTCGAATTTGGTCGATGCTCATACTTGGACCAAGCTTTCAACGTTTGTGGATAATCCAGTCGAGAGCATGTGTGTGTCGTGTTCTAATTCATTCTTTGTGACAAGAGGTGGAACGACTTTTACAAATTGGAATGCTGACAATATTCCTTCGAATAATGAGAGTTTGATATCATTGAGTCCAGAGATGGGACCAATTAAGAGAGTTTTTGGAAAGGAATGTTTCTTTGCTGTGAACATGAATAATGAAGTGTTTGTGTCGAGTTCGAATGGAGCTCAGGGACTTCCTCCTAACAATTCATCGAAAGAACATTGGATCAAACATATTCCTCTCATGCAACATGCAGCCATGTGCGATGATATTTCAGTGGTGGATGCATTTTCATTTTGTGTGTATATTCTGACTCGTAAGTTTGTTTGAGTTTTGAGTGTTTTTTACTGAAACTGATTACATAATGGTTCAATAATTGTACTGACTCTTTACTAATAGGTGATGAAGGAGTTTTGAAAAATAATTTACTGACAATTCTCAATACTCAATACCAACAACAGGACGAGGAGAATGATAAGAACTACTTCTTTGATATTGAAATTCGACACCAATGCGTGTGAAGGCTTACAGCTGTCACAAATCATATTTAATAATATTATTTATTTATTAATTGGTTTTGGAGTCAATTTTGATTTCAATCTTGCCTCTTCCTTATTTTTCATTTCCAACAAATGTTGCTTTAACTCCTCGTCTGCAAACGATTGAACTTGAGCATCCGATTCTCTGTACATGCAAGCCGTAATGCCTGCCAATTTTTGCACTCTCAATGAATGCAAGCACAAATACGATGCAATATGTGAGCTCTTTGCAATTTGCACAGCAATTTCAAACGCACGACGTTTCACTGCCTGATCACCTTGTAACACTTCCAACACGATACCATATTCTTTTGCCTTTTCAGCACTAATTAAATCTCCAGTCAGTAACATGTATGAAGCCACTTGATGACCCACCAGATACGGCAAAATTAGTGACGAACCCATTCCAGGCGACAAACCAATTTTCACAAAGTTAAAAGACAATTTTGCAGATGCTTCCATCACTCGAATATCGGCCGCACAAGCCAATCCCAGCCCTGCACCCACAGCATGTCCATTAATACAAGCAATTACGGGCGAGGGACACACCCTCAACATGGGTGTTAAAAAACTGTCATAAAATTTGCTCATTCGTGTCGCATTATTGAAAGGAGTATCATCCGTGCGTTCCAACAAAAAGTCATAATCACCTCCAGCTGAGAAGGCAGCATGAATTTGTTTGAGAGATCCATCCTCCATTTGAACGGGTGGAGGAGGTGGAGCTCCCATTAAAACCAACGCTGCTAAATTTCTATTCCCTTGAATCTTTTCACTTTCAAATAAGGCTTTGAATTGTACAGCTGTTTCTGGACAGAGGGAATTCATCTTCTCGGGACGATTGATGGTAACCACTCCGATGGTTTTGGACTGACTTGGAGTAAAATGGTGGTGTTGAAGCGAGGAAACTTTAAAGATTTCTTCTGGAGTAGATCCCTTTTCCAACCATGAAATACATTCTTGTAAAGGAATTTCTTCAAACAAGACATATTGAGAGGGTTCCGTTGTTTTCTGAGCACTCGGATTGGATTGTGAACGGTATTAAGATGAAATAGAACGAGTAATTTTAAAGAATGAGAGTTGAGGATTGGAGAGGACGATTCGGTTGAAGACTAAGATGAACAGGCATCTTGCTTTGACTAGTAACAGATAACCTTAGATTACCTTTAGAAGAATGAGTTTCAAAGGTTTTCATGGAAGAATATGAGAATGTATTCTATGTATTGAATTTTTATTTGCGTTGATTGTGTCTGTTTTGAAATTGCATCCCAAACAAAGCAATTAAAGATCAAAAGTTAAGAGTACAGGCTTAGATTCATAGTGATGCAAGAATGATAAAGTCTGGACATAGTAAGCTAACTCTAGAAGTATGAATGAATTGCATTTAAACGACAGATGTGCAATTACAACTAACATGTTGAAATCCATGTATGAAAATCAAAATGATTGTGCAAATATGTTTTGGCATTTGCAAAGGACTTGAGCCTGTTCTTCACTGCAATTGCTTTTTCATTTCAAATAATAAACTAAAAACAGAATTACACGTGTTTCACACAACAAGAAAAAATTCATTTCAGTCAAGTCACCCTCATGAACTCTTTGTATGGTCTCGTTTCATCCTTTTGGACATCAGCAGCTCCCACATCCGATGCTGTGACCAATATCATTTCCATCCGACCTGAATATACTCAAGATAATATTAAATTGGAGCGATCAACGATTTATCCAAATGAATGGGATCACGTTCAACTATGTAACTTTTTATACTGCTCATCGGAAGATGCGGATGGTGAAAATAATTATATTCAATTTGATCATGATGCATTGATTGCTTGGAATAATATTATTGACAAAATATTTGAGAAGAAAATTGTGGCTTCTCAATTTTTCAGATCGGTCGGAGACGAGGATGCGGAATTAGAATTGTCACAACTCTTGGAATGTAGTGTAGAGGATGTTCGAAAAATTAGTGGCATGTTATTAAGGCAGGGAACTTTAATGGAAGGGTACATGTAACTTTTCAATAATAAATAATATTGCAAGTAGTTGAATATAACAAGAATTATGTCTTCAGATGTCTAGTAGTAATGATCGTGTAGTATGAGAATAAATAATCGTGTTGGTAAATGGCATGAAAGAGCTTGTAACTTAAGTTAGGCTTAAACGTTTCTCGTGTAATAGAAATTGCCTCGTTTTTCGACATTGTCATCATCATCAATGTGTGCATTTCTTCGTTGATGGTCGTCATCATCATCATCCTCTAAAACAAATGCCACACGAGGTTCGTTGTCATTGTTTCTGTTTGGTTTGTTAGGTCGTTGAACTTCGTCATCGTCATCATCATGATCAAAATGAATGTCAACATCATCGTCATCATATTGTTGTTGGTACTCCTCCTGTAGTTCTTGATTTTCTTGCTGCGTGATGGTTTTATGTCTTCTACACATCACAAATGCACCAATGACTGCAACCAAAATTAAAGCAGGTGGGAAAAACAGAATCAATACAATGGTTGGCCACGAAATGGAAATGTTGGACACCGAGAGTTTGAATGGCTCTGATTTGAACTGAATTTCCTTGTTATCCACCGTGTTCGTAGTCGTAAAAACAATATAAAAGTTTCCTTCCATTTCCACTACTTCAAAAGGTAAACTAATTTGCAATGTTTTGTTCACAACTTGTCCAGCCACATCATTCAAGTATGAAAATTTAGCGTCCGATAGAGAATAAGGTCTCGGCCTTCCACCATCCGCACCTTGGGATAACAAGGAAATTAAAAACTCTGCAGGCTTTTGAGCAAATACTGAAAACGTAACATCAAGTTTAGATCCGAGCTCAAATACTGGCACATCGGTACTCCACTTGGCAAATTCAATTTGTGGCTCACTGGAGGAAAAATTGAAAGCAGCATGTACCATGTTCTCCGAATAGGAGGGTATCCACAAGATGAGCAGGGCCATCACGAGAAATATTGTAGTCGTTGTACAACTCGATAATGTTTTGATCGTGTGGGATGATGAAACGCTGCGGATCGGTATTTGAACAACGTCAAGCATTTTTATTTGTATGAAATCTGTTGTGGTTTCGGTTGTACTTGGTATTCAACTATCAATAGATGATATGATAGGAGGTTGAGCTGTTGAAATGGCAGACATCAAGGCTGTCTTCTCTTTAGATTCAATTCTTCTTTGGTAATCATCATTGGGTTAATTTCCATCATACATAGCCATCTGTACATAATGGTAGGGATGAGTGAAGCAATGCTTTTGGACTCTTTTACTATCTGTTACAATCAAGCAATTCATAAATTAATACACTACTTACACAATATGGTTATCACATGGTTGCGATTCTCGTTTGTTTATTTTTTTTAAATTATTATTATTCGTAACTGTTTTTATGAGCGCTTCTCAACAAAGATCACCTGACTTGGTCAATTCTCAAATTCAAAGAAGACGAGTAAGGCATGGAAGAGGATGTTCGATTCATACCTTCACTACCATTGTTCTCAATATCTTCTTCTTCTGAATTGTAGTCTTCCTCATCCTCTACAGCATCTGGCACATCACTGTATTCATAATAATAATCCACACTCGAATCAGTCACGACCGATACTCGTTCCATGACTTTGGCCAATGTGGTTCTTCGTCGTCTTTGTCCTTGACTACTACTTCCTAAAGGTTTGAATTTTTGTTGAATTTGTTTCAATGGACTGAAAATGGACAAAATAAAAACAATGAAAATACATAAGGCAAGGTTGTACACGTGATGAAAGATGATCATGTTGAATTTCCAGAGGATGGTGAGAGGAATACAAATAAATCCCAATGCTTGACAGAGTAAGGAAATGCTTAATCCTATTTGAAGAGTGATGGCTCTAGAGAGTGCATTCTTTTTGATGAGATGAGAGCCTTGTGTGACAGCAGTTTTCAATTCACTGCTCATGGAAGAGAGTAGGATTTTTCCAATAATCTTTTTTGAATTCCAATGTTCCAATATTCCATTATTCCATTGATTTCCAATTAGATTTAGAAAATTCAGAGTTGGAGTTTTCAGAAATTTAAATCATGAATTTTCCAAAGTTAAATTTCACGCCATCACTTACATTCAATAAGGCAGTAATCAATATGGCAGCAGACAAAAATGCAAGACCTCCACACACTAGTAATGCCAATAACACATAATTGAGTGTACTCGTATCTTGAATGATATTCGACGAAGAAATTCCTGCAAAAATAAAAACAAAAGCTGTCACAAGGAAAAACACTGCTGCAATAATGACAAGTATGATCATGAGAAATCTCTGATATCTCTTGTAGACAATTAAGGAAATTTTGTTAATAGCTTTGGTGGTGTCCAAACTGTGAAAATGCAAATTGAAATAATTCCATTCCAAATTAAACTTACAAAATTCTACAAATATGAGACAAAATAAGCATTTCAATGTACAACACGAAAATCACCACCACTCGATCCACTGCTTTCACATATTGATTCATTTTGATCGCTACATCCAAATTTGGAATTAACACAGACAATTCGGATCCAATTCTAGAAACCATATTCAATATTGCGAAACATAACAATGCAAACAACAGTGCAAATAATATTTTCTGATTCTTCCGTACTGTTTTGTATTGAATAGCAAAGCTCACAACACTCACAATGAACATTCCACAAAACAAGGCAAAAAACGGAATATTGGAATAGACAATAATTTCTTGATATAATCCAAAGGTGAGCGTGGTGGTGGCATTTGTGTTATTATTGGTCGATTGTTGAGAGATTATGTAATTGTTGGTTTCATTTTGATTAGAAGAATAAATATCTTTCCGTATCCAGGATAAGAATGATGAAAATGGATGAAATTCGGAATTGTGAAACAATAATTTCGAATGATCGTGATGCTTCCTTTCAATATTATGGGAATATTGGTGTGATGGATCAATCCATGAAGATTGTAATATGAAATGTTGCGGTATTTCTGATGTATGATGGTGTTGGTCAGAAATTGATGCCGACTCCGATCGGAGAATGAAAAACGTAAAAAGTGTTAACAATACTATCAGTGCTGTCTGACAAGCTCTTGTGAGACGCACTCGAAAATGTTTATGTGATAAATGTTGGTGCTGGATGGATGTCATCATCATTAGGAAGTGTGGTTCATTGGTGGTTAATTCTTTTTTTTTGAGAGTTGGTTATAACCGCAAGACCAGTAAGGTTATTTGACTTGTGAACGCTCATTTATTCGGGCACAAATGCGATGGCCACTGTTAAATGGTATATTTAGGAAGTCCATTCAAATCATACACAATCGTTCCATTAGTGCCTTGGGGTGGATATGGTTGGCTGGGTTGAGGTTGTTGCATGTTGGTTGTTGTTGGATAAGGTGGTTGCTGTGGATAGGTTGTCTGTGATTGTTGTTGATGATAGTCTGTTTGTCCATTATTGAATTTAAAAGCTGATGAGTTTGGATTATTGGAACTACTATCCATTCGAGCCATGGAGGGCGTTCCGTAAAAGGATTCGACTTGAATTGGATTTTTAGGAAGAATGTTGTGTTGTTTCATGTAGGAGAGAAATTGGTTGGGAACTTCTTGTAACACTTGTTGGGCGAGGACAGAGGGATGAGCATTCTTAAAGTTGTTGAATGGAACGAATTGGACAATGTCACGACTCATTTTGACTCCGCGAGAGGAGACAAGCGGAGTTTCATCTGCGTCCAGAACGTCCATGTTGCCAAAGTTAGCATTACTGAAACGATCATGGTGTGGAAAATCATTGTGTACAAATTTACAATATTGAGATTGAAAATAATGTAAACAAATTAATAATAAATATTTAAAATTAAAAATGTGTGTGTTACGAATATAACTTACCCAATACCAACAATGATAATTGAAAGAGGTAAAGTAGAAGCCTCCACAATTGCATCTGTTGTGGCAGGCATGTCACAAATTTCTCCGTCAGTTAGAATGAGTAGAATAAAATAGGTTGTTTCGGCATCTCTTCTAGCAAAACTAGCGGCAGTGTTGATGAGTGGAGCAAAATAGGTTGGTCCATAGAGTTGAACTGTTGACATGGCATAATTATAGACATTAAGTATACCTTGCACTCCCTCTACTTCGGGATTGTTCCAATTCATGTTGGCCTAAGAGTAATGAAATGACATTGTCACATAAATGCATGGTCATGTCGTATTCGACAGCGATAAGTGAAATTTTGTCACAAAAAATTACTTACTGGAAAACAATGTGACACTTCATATCTGGGTGGTATTTTACCTCCAAACCCATACACTGGAAATTTCTTATCACTGTCATAATAGGATAGAATTTCTCCTACACTTAGGATGGCTTTTTGATAATCGTTAAGATAATTGGCAGATCTGTAATGCAAGCTTTGACTATTATTTGGGTCACCATTACTGGCTGTAAAGTCAATACCAGCAATTAATGAAATTTGATAACCTCCACGCACATAATCTAAGAAAGAATATGCCTTTTCAACAGAAATGCTGTCAATGATTATATTTCCACTTCCAATGTAGCCCTTCTTCTTCTTTTTCAATTCGGGATTAATTAAAAGGTACGATTTGTGATTACCTTGTTTGATCAGCTCGTCCAATGTAGTTTGATACCATCCAATAAGTTCATGATTTCCACTTCTATTCCAATCATAAACTTCGAGACGTATTTGACGTTGAAAATCTCCATTACACAATTTTTGTGCGGAAATTTGGAATGATTTAAACGATGTGTTTAGAGTTTTTAGATAATATTCTGATTTGTAAACTGGAGCAAATTCAGCTTCTTCCATACCACCTCTCGTGATGACCAGGAATGGATCTGATTTACCAAAGAACCAATTTTTCGAGTCCAAATTCTTGACGGAAATCTTAAAAGTGACCAATTGATTAGACTTTTGAACTTCTTCCGCACGGATGGCAATAAATCCTCTACGTGTGTTATGAAGTTGAGGATGGATGAGTGGTTTCATTAAACGACCTCCCTTGCTGCCCACAACTTCAGCGAGTGTACAATACATTTCACCTACTAATTCTTGATCTTCTAGTTTTTTGGAACGTTCATTATCAATATCAACGACTACAAATTTTAAATATTGATTGGTTTCAAAACGATATTTCATCACAAAGGTTGTAACGAATTTTGGATTTAAATTGTCCCAAATGATCTCGGTACGACCAATTTCAGTCCACGGAGCCATCGGATTGGTGGCATCTCTTGTGAATATGAATACTTGCGGATCGGTTTTTGAGAGGACATCAAGGTTAGGTAATTGGTTGCAACTTATCGATAATTCAACCTCGGTTGCAATGTCGTCAGTGGCAACATATTTCTGGTTGTTGAGATTGGTCGGAGCAGTAGTGGATGATGTTGTTAGCATGTAAGAGAGAAGAGCACGAATTTAAATATGCTTTTGATGAATTAATAATAATAATTATAGATTTGGAAGGAGAAAATTAAGATGAAGCTTGTGTGATTCGAAGAAGAAGCAAATGAAAAATTTTTTTTAAGTTTTTCTTTGCCCGATGGCCAATTTAAACCAGCGACTGTCGTGACCATGAATTTGAAAGAAATTGGAGGAGCGTGATTAATCTATTTATTTCTTTCAAAGAACGTGAGATTGATCAATTTGAATCTTGAAGTTGGAACTTATTTACATATCGATTGCAATCGTACAGACTACTTGGAAATTTCGCTAATAAAGTATAAATATTCAGGTTCGTAGAGGGACAAAACCAGCCTTAAACCTCCATCAGTAGACATTGTTGAGGCAGGTAAAATCTTGTTAACGTGAGGAAAAGGCATACACAGAGTACTGACACCAAGGAAGGACTTGTCACTAAAATGTTCGGCAATAGAACTCATTGGTTTCACCCAATTGGTGATGCCCATATAGTTGTCATTACCTTCAAATGCTGGAAAACCAAAATCGACTTGTAATGGATCAAAATATCGTTGACACATTTCCTCAATTTTTCCCTCCCAGTAAGAATGATGATCTACAGTTCTCAATGCAACTTGCTTCAAGTAGAGAACAATGTCACTGATTTTTGCCTCAGATAGTTGCTTCTTTGTTCTACTGTTAAAGATAAATCCAAATGCATTACCAAAATAATTACTTGCAATAAAATCACATCTTTCTCGACAGGTTGCTACGTAACGTAAGGTAAGTAATTTTTCATTGCGAAATCTATTTTGCTTGTCTCCTATTGCAAGGGATTTTAGAAGAATGGCAGACAAAATTTCATTGCTAGTGAGCTTGGCTCCTTCTAATTCCTTATTTTCTGAAGTAACTCTTTTCTTCAATTGATCTAATTGTCTTTTTGTGACAGTCACTTCCTTGGAGATAATTTTCGAATTATTTTTCTTCATATTTTCCAAATATTTGACAACTTCAGCTCTAAAGAAAGAATAACATGCAGTTGGATCATAATAAGAATATGCAAAGTCATCAATTTTCTCATCTTCTCTATTATATACGTATTTAAAAAAGGATGTTGCATTTTGAATCGGCAACTCTTTCTTTTTTTCTGCTTGTGATTGAGCATTCCTCGATGACATTTCATCTCCAAGTAACTTCATGACCATGGATACCGATGCCGCGTCTCCAACAGCATGGTCCATGAATAAAGTTAGGGCTGTCTTGTTAGATTTTCGTAAATATGTCACTTGGAATCGTGTGAGAGGTTCTGAAGCTTCAGAGTGAACTACCTTAACAGGTCCAATGGTCATGAACGATCCTAGAATTGAAAGATGTTTAGCTAGTTCAGTAGCGCTCAAAAGTCCTGTTTCATTAGTTTGGATAGTGTCATCGTCGACAAACGCCACTTCAAGTTGAACATTTCTCAAATCAAACACTGGTACTGGCTTCCGTCCTACATGTAATCTCGTTTTTATCACTTCTTTTTCTAATTTTTCCAATCCATTGAACCACTCCTCTGCTTTTGTGGTAATTTCATGCAAGGAGTGAAACTGAATCACTCTACCACCCAATGAAGGAACCACGTCAAGTACTTTTGACATTGCTCGTAAAAATGCATCTCTATCCAAATATCCTTCGAAAAAGAAGCAATAAAAAGAAGGTGGAAATGCAACATCAAAGGGAGATAATAAACTAAATTTTCGGTGGTCACTCACGGATGGCTTTACAATTTCAACTTGTGCCGATGAGTTCATATGCTTTCCATATTCTGGTTTAAATGTCGGCCGCATTGTAAATCTCGCATGTATTTGATGTACCAATGAATCCATAATAAATAAAACAATTCTTCTGAATTGAATAAGCATGCGGAATGAAAATGAAACATCTCTCTGTACTTGTTTCAATTGAAATCTATTTCGTTTGGGATATTGTATAAACGTTAAGAAGGGCAATATCAAACATGATCCGACAATTGCCAGCAACACCACAAGGCTCAAAAGCAAGTGCAACATTTTTTTGACTTTAAAAAATGGCTAATTTAGTACCTGAATTGTTTTCATAGTCATCACGAGAGAAATTTCTGTAGAGATGAGATGAACATCAAAAATTGTCATCGGATGCTGCTGTCCACGAGCAGCCAACTTTCTCCACAATAATATTTGGTCAAATGTTTAGAATTGGTTAAATTTTGTGGAGTTAAATTGATTGGTTTTTGGAGGAGTAACACAGCTCCGAAATACACCAAACTTGGAAAAAAATGCAACCACCAGTCATCGGCCTTTTTTATTGGACTCTTTTTATCATTGTTTGCTTGTGCATGGTAACAACATCAAGCAGCTGCAGCAGCACCACAAGACGGGTCGGTCTCAAAGGAGAACCTTTGATTGTTCTTCCATTGAGCGATTATAACAACGTAAGAGATTCTGTTTGTTGAATTCATTGTGGATAATTGCAAATATATTCATGATTGGAATTTGAAACAGTTTTATTATACGGTCAATGCACATTTCGGAACTGATAAAAGTAATACTTTCAAGCTTTTGGTGAACACGAACGGTGGATTTTTGACAGTAACTTCCTCAAAATGTGGTTGGCAATGTTGGAAGCATCCCAAGTATGATTCCAGTAAATCAAAAACGTATAAACCCGATGGACGAAATGTCGAGTGGGATATTGGAGAATTTCAATTTTATGGAATTCTCGCGAATGATCAATTGGCCTTACTTGCCGATGATAATTCTGAAGCAGTCTTGGTAAAGAATGTAACCTTTGCTGAATTGGTCAAGTCCTCCGATTCCTTAGAGGAATCTTATCTGCAGTATGATGGCTTGTTGGGATTAAGCTTGATTCCAGAACCAAGTGCCAATAATGTGTTTTCATTCCCATCATTGATAAGCTATTTAGTGAATCAGCAATTAATTTCCCAAAGAATATTCTCAGTGTATTTGAGTGAATTTTTAAATGTAAATCAACAACATCAGAAAGGAAAGGGAGCTCTTGTGCTTGGAGGCTACTCCAGCGATTACTATGTGGGAGATGTGAAATTTTATCCAATTCCAAGTGATGCTGCACATTGGAGTTTTGAATTTGACGGTTTAAAGGTCAATGGCAAGCTATTCCAAAATTTGGGGTGTGGTATTGGCTACAAAAAGAAATGCATGGCTCAATTAGATACAAGTGCTTTCACAATTTTTACTGACAGTTATACGTATTCGAATTTGCAAATCGGCGCCAATGTATCAATTCCTGCTGATTGTTCACAAATCAAACTCACAAGTATTCCAACCTTTTCGTTTGTAATTGGAGGCAATGATTATGTGATCAAGCCACAAGATTTTGTGATTGAAAATAAGGCACCCGTTTTTGGCCAACTGGTGTGTCAAGGAGCTATCAATCAAGCGGATGGTCTGCAACAAGGAGAATGGATTTTTGGAGCTGTATTCCAGTCAATTTTTTACACTATCTATGATCAACAAAATGGTCGTATTGGACTTGCAACGGCAAAGCATAATTAACATTATGTGTGGAATTATTCTAAGCGAAAATTGTTCTAAATAACGGATAAATCGAAAAAATTTGCTTCTCTTTCTAATGATCGCATCAAGTTTGAGAAAAATTGCTCCACTCTTTTCGACCTCTTTTTAACCAACACACTAGTGGTGTAACACCATGTTTTCAGTTCCAACTGGTAATGTGGCTCTCCAATTAAATAACCTGGAAATTCAATGATCAAGGTTGGTACGGTAATCCAACTCTCAGTGCCCAACGATAACGATCCCATTTCATTGTAGCCACATCCGAACAATTTACCTGATCTGGACAAGAATAAAGAGTGATAGCTACCGCACTTAACTTCTTCAATTTTTTCAAGATACGATTGCTTGTACAGTGTTTCAGCAAAGAATGGTATTAACGTGGATTCTTTTCGAGGCTCTAAATCACCAAGGCCACATTGTCCATAGTCATTAAGGCCCTGAGAATAGACAGAGCCATCTTGCGTGGCTATAATGACATGTCCCCAACCACCACTCACCGATTTAACACTTTTATCTTTTCCTGAAAAGAATTGCAACTTGACAGGTTGCCGAATTGCTTCTTCCTTATATTCTTTACCAAGTTGTCCCTTCTTTGAAAACCCGCATGCTTTTATAATTTAGATGGTTATTTCAATTTTCTTCAAAATATTGTGACAACTTACCATAAATATCGCGGTATGGATTAGGTTTTGTGATGAAAAAAGTGTTATGTTCAATACACACAATTCTTTCTATTTCAATCTTTCCCTTCCCGAAAATATCAATTCTTGAGGGGGACAAAATGTCCTCTCCGTCATGTCCACTTTGGCCTGTTGATGTCACAATCAAGCAAATAGTATAACATTAAACCCAACTTGTTAACTCTTGGAAACACATTTAAAACACTCACCCCAACAATTATAACCTTGAGAATAAACGTTTCCACTTTTGGAGAGATAGGCACAATGGAATGCTCCAGCTTCAATTTGCGTAATCCATTCTTCTTCGTTCGTTTCTGGATTTACAACCTTCACATGTTCAATATTAAATTGATTGGCCAATGAACTTCGTCCCAGTTGTCCGTTTTCATTTTCACCGGCACTATAAAGCTTTCCATCTCTAGATAAAAACAAGGCAAAATAAGAACCAAAAGTCATATCCTTAATGACAATTCCATTCTTTTCAAAATAATCCACCTTTCTAAACATTGAGGTACCTCTAAATTTTTCTGGTAAACCAAATTGACCTCGTTCATTACTTCCTGAAATGTAGCAAATTGTTCCATCTGAATCGTTATGATGCGTATTTTCATGAAAGCTTTTCACTCTTCTTGTTAAAATTCCTAAATTATAAGCTGCCATACGAATGTGTTCCACGACTTGATCTCCTCCCAAACTTCTTGGTTTGAAAGTGCTTTCAACATCCATCATTCCATTATTTTCTGTATTCGTTGGTGTCGAGTGAAATGTTCGTGGAGTCACTCTAGAAATCACCTCTCCATTAAACCCATCAACACCTGTCGCATACTTCAAAAGTTGGCTCGAGTCGAGAGAGAGAAAATTTTCTTCGTTAGACCCAAAACAGAAATAAGCAGATGAGAAACCATATGGGTCAGATTCAATGTTTACATCCAAATTTGGGTAATGTGATGAATGTTGTTGAAATGATGCGAATTGGCTCATTGTTGTTTCTTGAATCAAGTTTGAAGAAAAGGTTTCAGAATTTTCTTCGTCATGAGATATAATTGAGCTTGCAGTGGAATCATTGTCTTGGATAGTTGTGGGCGACGTGTCGTCTTCAATGAATTCTGCTTGTTCATCATTGAGAAGTAGTGATGACACACTCAGTTGTGACAAGGCATGATTCAGAATGTCATGCACTATTTCATGAATGTGCTCGAACATGCCATCTGGTTGTGAGAACATTGGGTCATCGGGTCGTTGAGTGAAAGAGTGGGTGTTGTTGTGAAAACTTGGCAAGGGATCTCTTGATGTATCAAGTTGTTGTTGAAGCATTTTTCTTTTACTTGTCGAGTAGAGTTTCAATGGGTTGTTGATGCTTGAACCATTGAGTTGCCTTTTGTGTATTTTTGAATTGACAACCGATGAAGGGTAGTTGAAAAACGCCAAGAGTGAAAGAATAGCGACATACCTAACAGACATCAGCTTCCCATACGATTAATAACCATTATGTGCTACTTACGACTTGTGAAGAATTGTTATTAAGCACGTGTGAGGTCATGGCTAACAGATTAATCTTCCATGTATTTAGAACCGCTAAATGAGCCACAACTGAGATACGTAAAATAGCTACTGTTCATCAAATAGTCTCTTCCTTTGTCAGTCATCATGTTGTAAGTAAGTAGTAAAGAATGGAATCGCATGAGCTCTGGACAATTCGCAATAAATTCAGCATCCTCATCATTCACACTATTTTCAAATATTGTTAAATCGCGAAGATTCCGTAAGAATTTGCTTGTTATTATAGCACGTACTCCTTCCCTCCCACTTGATTATCTGATAAATTCAACAATGTCAACTTTTCGAAATAAGGACTTGATGCCAATGCCATGGCTCCTTCATCTGCAAATTGGTTGGAACGAAGTCCCTTGGACTCATGATCTCCTATTCCACTACCATCTAAATCAAGATAGGTGACATTGGAGAAGAATGGACTAGATGCCATTGCCTTTGCACCTAACACTCCAATGTTATTAATGCACAGCATCAATGACTTGACATTGGATATATTGGGACTCTCTGAAAGATGGATTATGCCTTCATCTTCTATATTGTTATAGCTCAAATCTAAATATGTCAGCTGATTGAGATAGCTGCTTGATGCCAAGTGTTTTGCGCCATCTGATTGGATACCATTAAGTTGAACATGCAAGGTTTTTAAATTTTTCATGTAAGGACTGGAAACGATAGCGGTAAAACCATCATTTCCAATTGATGTTGAATCTGCTTCTAGAAGCGTCAAATTGCTCAAATTTTCACTCTTTGCAAGTTCAACTGCTCCATCAATTCCAATATTATTATGGGTAATTCTTAATTCTGCCAAATTGTTCATGCTTTTACACGAGGCAAGCGTTTTGGCTCCAATTGCAGTAATGCCACAATCATTTAGTTCCAAAGTGCGGAGTCTGAATGAGCTGTTGATAAAAGCATACATACAGTCATCATTAACCCGTGTGGCGCTTAAGTTCAGAGATGTTAAATTCGTCAAATATTGGCTCTCGCAAATATGCTGCAACGCAACTACCCCCTTAATCTCAGTACTATCCAGAATCAGCTCTCTGATATTCGTTGTGTACTTGCACTCAGCAAATTTTTCAAAAGACTCAGGTGGAATTCTTCCATTACTTAGATCCAAATAGGTTACATTCGTTAACAATTCCGCACAACCTGAAAGAAATTCTACTCCAAATCCAGAAATGTTTCTCAGGATAAGATTTTCTAACTTTTTGAAGGATGTAAGTTCTTTCAGTCCGTCATTACCTTTTGTTAATTTCACATGTATTGTTGATAAGTTGCTGGCAGCACTACAATTTTCAATCACAATTTCATTTCGAGAGAGACATTTAAAACATGTCAAGTTTTTCATAAAAGGATTCGAAAAGATAGCGTTCATGCCTTCAGTGCCAACACTGTTGAAGGACAAATCTAACACGTTCAAACTTGCAAATCTTGATGTATCACCTTTTGAGAATAGAAGTTTCACAACAAAGTCATCCAATTGGTTTCTGTGTAAATCGAGTTGGGTCAAATTTTTGAGGCATGCTCCAAATTCGAGCGGAGTTTTCTCATCATCCTGAATGTCTTCCTCGTCAGACCATTCCGCTCCCACTTGGTTTTTTGAGACATCTAAACAAAGCAAATTAGCCAAATGGTTGCTGCTCAACAAGTAATTAAAGCCCAAAGTGCCAATAGCACAATCTCGCAAAAACAAATACTTGACATTTTTCAGATTTTCACTTTGTGAAACCATTTCTGCAATTGCATCTTGCATGCAATGGCCACTGATATTCAAGCTGGTCAAATTTACGATATATGGACTTTGCAGTAAGGAGAGCAAACCATCGTCATAGCCCACTGCTGTTTTTTCGATATTTAAGACTTTCAAATTGGTCATGTTTGGGCATGCAGCAATTACTTTTGCTCCCTCCGATCCCAGAAAATTGTTGGCTAAATTCAGTTCAGTTAATTTGCTGAAATTAGAGGATTGGATGAGACCACATGGTGCTGATGATGAAATAATCTTTCCTCCCCGTAACGATTCGGAAAAGTCTAATTTCAATTCCATGTCGCATGATTGACGAAACCATTGATGAGAGACTTTCATACAGACATTGATGATGAAAGGAGAGTCAAAAAATTGGAAAATATGAAAAAGAATGTCATCGGGAAAGAAAGGAGGGCTGGACATTTTTTTGTAATGAAAATTCCTATAAAATTTGATAATAATCGATATTAAGATTATAATTAAATATACAAATGGTTACATGGTTTATTGAACATCGGAATCACTCCTTTGTAACTTATTGTCCAGTGGCGAGTTGTGTCTGCAATTTCAGGCTGTCAATGACTGGTACAATTTTACTTGCAAGCTTGGAAGGTTCCTTTCCATGCAATCGTTTGGATTCTTGAACCAATAGAGCAATATCCACAGGAATACTCACAATTGGAATAGCTCCCTTAATAAGCAAGCTTGCCAAGCTAGTGGCTCCTGCACTTCCATGAGTCAATTTACCACTACCAATACATCCCACAGCATTTCCTGCTCCATTTCCTACCAATGCGTTCACGAATTGCATGACTGTCACTTTGGAATTTTCAAAGTTCAATACACGATACTCCATATAAGTATCAATGGATCGATATTCAAAGATCTTGCGAAGCATTTCGTTCATTTCTTTGGTGTCCTTCTCCAATTCGATTTGAGTGAGCTTGGCCATTTTCTTGGCATGTTTCCATTCGACAATGGATGAACCGACAGTAACAGCTGTTCCAGCACCTACTAGACCTAATCCAGCAGTAGATGCAAGCAAGGAACCACCCAACGTGAAAGGAGCTGCAATTACACCTCCTACCAATAAACCAGCACCAATGATGTTCGAGGCAGTTCCACCAATTTTTGTTTTTGTGGTTTTGGTTGCAACTTTATTCAAATCATTGACAAGAGCTTGTAGCATTTCAATGACTTGAAGACGATGTTGCAACCACTTTTTAGCATCTTGTTCCAGTTGAGCGAGGTGATTGGCTTGTTCCAAGCTGGGTGGAGGAATTTGAATGGCTGCTAAAAGATCATGTTGTTGAGAAGTAACCGTAGTGGTAGTGGTCGTAAAAGTTGAGACTGGTGGTTGTTGTGGTTGAATTTGAGACACCTTCTTGGGTGGAAGTGGGGTAAGACCTGATTCAATTTGGAATAACTTGTTGATTGTTGTGGTTGATTGGACTGATACCATTCGGTATGAGTATTGGAATGTTGATAGTAATTTGGTTGTACATTTGGGTAAGTGTTCATACCCTGATGATCAAAATAAGTATCGTAAGGATTGTAACAAACTCCAGCTGTAGCAACGTTAGGATAGGAAACTTGTTGCTGATTGGGATTGCTCATTTGACTTGGATTGTTCAACAAGGAAGCATTGGGATTGTTTACCTCCATCATCATGTTTGCCGTTGTTGGTTGTTGAGAAGCAAATACTTGTGGCTGAGTATTGGATTGCATGTTATATTGTTGAAATTGTTGTTGTGGAGTGTGCATGAATGGTTTTTGTTTTTTTTGTTGAGCAATGATACAGAGTTCATGTTTTGAGTTAAATAGGTTTTGAGCTTGTCGTTTTCAAGAACTTACCTGATAAAGATAATTTCCTTAATATTTTTTAACTTCTAATTCATAACCTTGGATCAGGATGTCATTCCTTGTGGATAACAACAGATATATGGATTTTGAATCATGTTGGGAAAAGCAGAATCCTTGTAATTTGGAATTCAAATGACTCGGTGTGATCTGGTTTCTTGTTGTGAAGAATAAACATACATTTTGAGGTAGATGACACCACCCGTGATTTACCATGACGTCCATGATCCAAGCAATCTTTCAGACTTTGAAGCCACGTTGATGGCCATACATGCTGCTTTGGGAACAAAATAGAAGGCTTTCCAACTTGGTGTCATCCTCTTTCCATCCATTTTCATACAAGGAAACAATAGTATTATTATTATGAATGAAAATTTGGAATGTATTAGAAAACAGGAAGGAGTTCCAAAGTTCGTTCGAGTTAGACAGAGAGTATCATTCAATTTGGTGTCGTTCATTTCATCATGCTTCAGCTGAAAACTTTCACCATTTGGTAATATCCACTTTACAATGTACTCGACAATAATCACACAACGTTCTCCAGATATAATGCTCTTTTGGATCTGGAGCCTTAAAATTATTATTCGCTGCCTCGGTAAGCATGATGTTTAAAAACTCATCCCAATCCTCAGCCATCTTTTTGGCTCCCAACGTATTAATCACAAAATCCGAGTTCATGAAAAATCCACCCATGTTCATGAGACGGCCATCCACAATTCGTGTTCGATTCGTATCGTCTTTGGTGTAACGCCTACATCCAAAAACAACCACTTTCACAGGAGCCTTAGAATCGTCTTGTCGTGAAACGAATGAGCAGGTCTTGTACAAGTGAATTACTTCTTGTACTTCATTTCCACAAAAGACGGCTCTTGTTGAAATGACATTTTCAAGAGCTCTCTTCTTGAATAGAGGTCCATAATTCATGGTACTGGTTTGAATCACTGTGGAATACTTTTTAGAGGAGATGTTAGGATCTAGTTCTTGGAAGGCATGGAATTTCATGTCTACGAGCATTCCATTGCGTTCTCCAAACATTTCGTTGGTAAGCATGGTTTTCAATACATTTTCGATCGAGTAAGGAACTGTACAAATGATTTTTTGATTTTTCATTCCATAAATACTCGAGTAGCTTTCTTTAGATTTGTACATGACCATATCACAAACATCGTCGAGAAGAACTTTCCAATCTTCTGTATGATCCATCAAATAGGATGCAAATTCAAAGTCAGAATCAATCAAAGTTTTGACATTCATGTCTTCTTCAGAGAGTTTGAATTGGTGATGATAATGAAGAAATTTGCGTCTCTTTTTCTGTAATAAATCGATCACGTGATTTGGTAATTCCTTAATGTTCTTTGAGAACCATTTTCTTATAAATTTTGAATTCTTTTTTTGGAAGAGTGCAAATTTATCTTCCAAACAATTCGTGAACATTAAAGTTAACATTTTCAATCCAGTGTCGTCGTAGTTTTCCATCGATAGAGATTCTTCCTCTTGTGTCGAATCATCTTGTTCGGTTGAAGTCTTTCCTTCATCCTCAACCAAGGCTTCTTCGTCATCTTCTTCATTGTCGGAATCATCTTCAGAGGAGTGTTGAGCTGCATCATCGATAGATGCTTCTCTTTTTAACTTTTTTGCTATTTCTTGTTTACAATATTTAGAAGCGAGAGTTGCTTGGTCTTTGAACCATTGCAAACAATATTCATGAGAACTCAGCAATGGAATCGTCGAGCTTTGTTTTGCAATTTCATCCATTGCAAGTAAATAGGGGTATCGATCATTGGTAATGTTTGTGACAATACTTGAAGAGCTCGATTTCACAAGATGCTTTAAAAATCGATCACAGGTAGCGAATATAGCATCCAAACTTTCAAATCTTCTAATTCGGTTTTTTGAAGGACTGAAAAACTCATCCAAGAAGGCCAATTTGTTCAAATAGGCATCTTTGCTTGTTGGAGCATTTGGTGCTTGATTATTCGTTGTCGTGGTCTGTTCCAGAAATGTTTGAAACTTTTCTCTCAATTCTAAAATACAATTAGGAATGGTGGTCGAAATCTCATGAGCTGCATGTGAAATGACAGATCGGGTAGTGTTTTGATTTCCTCCTCCTAAACTAATCATCACAGGCGATGAGGAGCATGACGAGGATGAAGTGGCTGTATTTGTATTGTCATGAATACTACTGAGATCATTGTGTGAATTTTGTGGAGAGTACGCTTGTAACTTTAGAGACCATCGTTTTGAATGTGTCGTTGTTTGACTCAATACTGGTGAGTAGCAACCATCGCCATAATGAGAAGGTTGTGTAGATGAGGACTGAGAGGGAGGAAGAATGATCGAAGTGATGGGAAAATAATAGAGATAGGGAGAAGATTGATTAGTGCTAGATGGTGATGATGAAGTACTGTTGCCCATCATGGGTGAGCTCGAAGGACTGGTTGATTTCATTTTGCGCAAATTGTTTTTGGATGAAAATGTTCTCCGTGTTGTTGATGGTTGAAAAGGGTTTGCAGAGACAGAGAGACGGAGGAGAGATGTTCAGTTTGTGTGTCAGGTGCTGACTGAGCTCGGTCGTTGTGTGTATGAATAATGATGGTTTTTTAATGTTGTTGTTGATGTAGTCGTGAATTGTTTGTGTTGTTGTCATGATGATCATAGCTGCTTTGATGTGAAATTGGTCGTGAATGAATGAAGCAGCACAATATTCATGGTGTTGGTTTTTGGTATCTATTTACAATTATTGTTTCGAAATTTGATTGCCTTTCACGGAAAGCATTTGATTTAAATGAAAAGGTGTTTGGGAAAGGTGAAATCTCAAAGTTGGCATCAGATCATCGATTTTGCTATCAAATGTTCGTGTGCTATTAAATGTCAAGAGAGACTAATAACAGAAAGAGATTATGCGGCATAAAGGGAGCATCACTCACGATTTGATTGCGCCAAGTTTTTCCATAAAGCAGAAAATGACTCGTTGCTGAGCGAGCCATTTCATTCGTTGAATTTGCAAGCAGTTCGGGCTCAAGAAGTCAAAATTAATTATTCAAAAACTAACGATTACGTTTGTACGTTTGTAACTTCTATTCCGCTTGATATACAATCCATTCCGAGAATCTCCATGGCCAGCATCATCCGTGATCCTTTTTTATCGTTGAAATTGTTATTGGATGTTTTATTGAACAGCTTGATAGACCGAAAATGTTGAGCTTGATCTACTTTGGTCCTGCTTGGCTGGATATGTTTATCAGTTGAATTGGCCACCACAAAAACAAAACCCTCTCTCACATTAATCAAATTATTATCATCATTCTCGTCAGAAAGGATCCACCACTGGTGTCTCACAATAATATTTAAATCGGTTTTTATTGGAGGTGCAAGTCTCCCAATAGAAGGCATCAGCCAACATCACAAACATCATAGAAGAGGGAAAAGACATACAACAACAGAGAAAAAACACCAAAAACAAACCTCGTCAAAATGCTTCCGCAATCACCAACAAAGGAAGCTCTCAGTCTGGTGGTGGGAAGGGATGAGGAGATTCACACATTTTCATCAGCAACATCATGCCTACACAACAACGAAAACGTACTTTCAGATTTCAAGGAGTCTTCTTCTCACGAAGAGTCGTTAATGAGCCAAATGATGTCAGTTACAACCGCCAGTTCAACAACATCAACGCAAAAGATGTCATCAACAACCTCTCCTACGTCCGTAACTGGAGAGTCATCGTGCTCGTTGTGCTCCATTTCATCACTTCCTCTATCGACAGGCTCTCATTGGAGAGAAAGGCTTTTTCCAACACATTTCATACAAAAGATAGCAAACTCAAGCATTTCAAATTTTAAGAGCAATGAGGTACCAAAACTCTTCCCTACATCGTATGAGAATTCGAACAAAGAAGTGACCTCGTCAAAAACTACCCTAGAGACTGAATTACTCGATTACTTGGCGCAAGAATTGTCTTCAATGAATGACGATGAATTGGAGAGTATAACTGTGCCAGATGTGGTGGATTATTTAACTAGAGATTTGAGATATTCATCAAAATTACAAAAGTGTTCACTCATACACTTGGCTGCTCGTAACAATAGAGTCGAGTTATTGCAATGGATGAAGAGGTGTTGTTGTGATAAAAAGTGTGTTTTAAAACCAATTCCAAAAGTAAGCATGACATGTAGTGATAAGAAAGAGCTACCATCTTCGTCGCCTATGTTTGAATGTTCGTTCAATCCATTTAAGAGGCTTAGTAGAAACTTTGGAAGAAATTTTAACATCGCTACTCAACACGTAGAACATGACGATCATCAAAACTCTCAACATTCAAAATCTTGTTTGGCTAGACAACATCAACTGTGGTCTGTACAAGATCAAAATTTGGCAACACCATTATTTTACACATGTTATGATTACTCATCCGTTGAGGCTGCTGCTTTTTTATTGAGTCAACCTACTGTGGCTAAACAATTGAATCATCACCATGACGATCATGGAAACCTTCCAATTACTATAGGATTTAGAAATAAGAATTTCAAACTGTGTGATTTACTTGTATTATTTGGAGCTAGGATTGATGTCACATCAGGACTATTAGGAGAGTCCTTGTTGCATCGTGTGTGTAGAGATGGAGATATTGACTCTGTGAAATATCTTGCTCAACATTCTTCAAAGATTATTTTAAAGCGAAATCAAAGAGATGAATGTGCTTTATTTGCATGTATTACGGATTTGAGAACAAAAGCTCCTTCCTCATCTCCTACAGGTTTATTTCTAAGCGTTAACCAAGCTGATTCTCCTCTTTCGGCTCGAAAAGGATCGATAGTCGTATCAGAAAATTCATGTAATTTATTACACAACATTCTTATTAACGGTGTGGATCTGTTCGGAAAAGACATATTCGAAAAAGCTGTCCAAATGAAAAACTCATTTGGTCAAAATTTACTCATGAAGAGTATTGTTTATAACGACCTTGAGGCTATGAAGGTCATTTGCTTGGATATTTCCAACTATTGCCAATCATTTGCGGCCAAGGAATTGAATTTATCAATGGACAGTAATTCCTCATCTGGATCTAACGTTGATATGAATACAAGTTTGTCAACATCAACTGAGGATTCATCGAGAAAACGAAGTCATACCTCTCCTAAATTAAGAATCCATTCAAGAACTAAATCTCAAGACAAAAAAGCGCTATCTTTACAAAACATCCTTAAATCCATTGTTTTTGATAGTGATAAGAAAGGAAAAACTATCATGATACAGATTGTGGAACTAGGAATTACTATTTATCAAGATAACACGCAGGAAGAAGCCGAAGCTTGGTAAGTTTTATTACATGTTAATTCAAATACTCATCTTATTTATATTAGGTTCGATGGTTTTCAATGGCTTTTGATGTGGCTCTTTCAAAATTTCAGCCTCACTCTCAATAACAAAACGAATGGAATTTGGACACCTGATTGTGGTCTTTCTGGATTTTTTGAAGCTCGTGACAACCAAGGAATCAGTGCTTATAGCTTAATAGTGGATCAACAACCTGAAAAAGAACACAATTACATCGAGGAAAGTCCAAAAACCGAGGATGAATCTTCACTCTTCTGGCCTCGAGTTTTGGAATGCATTCACAATGCAATTGCTAAATGGTCAGAAACAGAAAAAGTAAAAGATGTTTCCCAAAGTTCAGTGGCAACATCTGGCGCCACAGGCAACGACATTCATCAACCAAAGCCAATACCGTTGTCACAAAAGAGTAAGAGTTTCAGATACACTGAAGAAGCGTATGACATGTCTGGAAGTCGAAGTCGAAGCTTATTTGCCTCTCGATCAGATTCAACAGACTCAAGTAGTGACAGCAATTACCTGTTGGGCAAACTTAAAAAGAAATTACAGAAATCTCCAACTATGTAACTTTTCAATCTCAATATTTATTTACAAAGATAAAAAATGCCAAACCTTCAAAAACTCAATTTCTTGCAATCAACACATTCAGCGTTCTATCATTGAAAAATATTTGGTGTCTTCTCCTTGGTTTGTCCTGGCTGACTTTTTGTGTTTTAGCACAAACATAACAATTGAAAAAACAAGCACACCAATGATCAAGCCGAGTATTATTCCTCCGAAGACTGATCCAACCACTGCTCCAATCAGAGTATTTTGGGAATATGTTATTTCTTGTGATGGTTTGGGGTCGGTAGCTAAAACTCCTTCGTAAATATCCTCCACTCCCATGATGTTTATATTGACCTCTGGCATACCTTTGAAATCAAAGGACAAATCATTTAGGCATGAGACATCCACTCTGTTCACATCAGGAGTTTCCATATTCATGAAATTGACAAATATTTGCAAAACACAGTCTGGTTTACCCTTTGTTTTCACAGGAGATTTTACCATGGTTCCATGAACAGCAAAGGGAACAGTGATTAAGCGATGTGTATGACCTCCAATATTCTCATTTTGCGATCGTGCAGACCATAACGGAGTTTGTGGATCCAAGTCTCCATTAACCAACAATACTTGAACTGTGTTGGTTGAAAAAGTCTTGTTGAAAT
>NW_025407855.1:0-12140 GCF_003324165.1 Naegleria lovaniensis | reverse complement strand
AGAGATTTTATGTCTGTGAGTATTATTATTCACATGTTTCTAGATTGTTGTTACCTTAAATTGCTTCTTGTGACGTTTGTCATTTCGAAATTTGTGTGAAATTTTGGAACCATACTGGATTGACGTTATGTTTTCTGATTATTCAGTACAAATCAGGAGTTTATCACCATGTGAGCGGAGGTTTGGTAGGAGGACATGCCATTAAGATTGTTGGTTGGGGAGTTGACTCTGAAAGTAGAAAACCTTATTGGATTTGTGCCAATTCATGGGGACCATGTAAGTATTGAATGTTATGTTATATGGAAATCATCATGAGTTTAAATAATTAACTATCTACGATCAAAAACTACAACTAACATATCATAGCTTGGGGAATTGATGGATTCTTTTGGATTTTAAGAGGAGTAGAGGAATGCGGCATAGGCAGAGACGTATGGACTGGTTATGTTTAATCATGATTATGGTAGATTTGCATTCTAAATGATTGGTGTTATAACATTCATTCAATACAGTCTGTCGTTGTCAACAAATTTTATTTGTAAAGCTCTTTGGCAATGTATCTTCGAGCGAAAAAGTGCTTAATGACAAAACATCTTAGAATCTAAACTTCTTTCCTGTTCGTTGCTTGGAAACATAGGGAATCCATCGTTGAACCTTTGGATGACTTAAAATTGTTTCGAGTGTATGATAATGTTCAGCCATATCATCCAGTGAAATGAATGAGTGAACAGCATCATGACATACTCTACAAATTAGAATACACTTATTCAAGTGGTCTTTGGTGTATTGACCTCTCTTGAGATACTTTTTGTGACAAGTTCTAGGAATTAAATGGTGTCGAGTGAGTTTCATTTCTCTTTCACACATGACACAACAACCATCTTCTACATAGGCACCATCATCGTCATCAGCATCACCAATGTTCACACCATAATCTGCATATTGACCTAGTCGAATATTTCGGAAATGTTCTTGAATTTCGTGACAAATTTGAGAAATTTCTTCTTCATCATCGTCACTCACGTCATAATTAATTAAATGTTCGGAAAGAATATTAATGATGAGCGTTTGACTTTGTTGCTTCTTTTCGCCCTTTGTGTTGGAAAGAGCAGCAAAGGATAATTTGGTAGCTGATGATTTAATATGATCATAGGCACTAGCAGCAACGTCATCAAAATCAATGGCACCACTTTGTGAGAGCATATTGACATTGTCATTGATCAATTCATTCACAACATGATCGAGAATGTCCTCGTCATCAATGAGTTGAGGAAGTACTTTCATGATTGCTTTACGAACACATTGTTGAAGTTGTTCATCGGAAATTTCATAGAAGGAGGGAGGAGATGTTTGATCATCTGATGAGGAGTTGTTGGATGAGCTCATTGTTGTTGCAAATGTAGCAGATGTAAGAAGAGAGTGAAAGCGTATGTGCGGTTTTTTTTGGTTGTTGAAAGTGTTGATGGGAAAGGAGAACATGGACTTGAAATAGTGAACCTGAAATCATTCCTGGAGTTGAACACGCTGTTGTTTTCGCAAAGAGCTCTCGGAAGCAGATGTTCGTTTTCGAAAATGATTCCTTCAATTTCCTCAATAATCACACACGTGCCACAACACTAACGGTGCGTAAACGTGGGCTGTTTTTCTCTCAATAATTGACGATTGAGGAATCGTCCAAGAAAGGAAAAAAGATAACACCCTCCAATGACAATAGAGACCAGTAAATGATGAACGTTTTTAATATACAAAACAACCCTAGAGATTGTGTTGGGGTAACCCGTGTTTATTTGCTAGGAAGGAATTTATTGAACATCTTCTCTGAAGCTCTTCCAATCAACCTTGTAGACTGATCCGGAGGAGGTGTTGTAGTCAACTTCGTATGGTGGCTTCAAACCTCTGTGTCTATTTTCCAAATACTATTGTTGTTGTTTTGTATTTGAATCATCACAAATTGACATCATCACGAATTATCAAAAAAATTAAATTCCGTTAAAAATACATACGCTGGCATACTTGTTCTTGTTCATGTTGTAGTTGAAGTAATAGGCTTCATAAATACCCCACATCAAAGTGATTTCAGCTGCAAGTCCAATAATGATTGGTTTCTTCCACTTGGTCAACAAGTCTCTTGAAACACCGTGAAAATGCATCTTTGTGCCTGCCATTTTTTTGTTTGTGTTGCTGTAATTTTTTTGGGCCTATTTTAGAAATATTTTGGGTCTAGTTACAAAAAACTTGCTGCTTGTCGACAACTCCAAAGTTGTGGATCATGATGATCACCAAGTTACTTGGTTTTCATGTGAACGAGAGTAATAACAGATACTCGTAAACGTAACTTCTTCGTTTGTTGGATGCTATAATATTAAAAAAAATGTTGCAATCTCCCAACAACAACGGACGCAGAGTGAATTGGAATAATGACGTGTGGTTTGATATTCAAAATTTGCCATTTGTACCCGATACAGAAAACTATTTCCCGTACACTAAAGGGATGTTGCACCGGAAAGGAAGCAGAGAGCGAGGAGGAATGAGTGAATATGCCCGTAATCACTATGTGAATAATATTGCTAAATATTGGGATAAATTCTTTAAAGTTAATCAAGATAAATTCTTTAAAAACAGGCAATGGATGTTGCGGGAATATGTCCAGTTAACACAGGCGATTGAAAGAAATGAACAATTTAATTTTTGTGAAATAGGTTGTGGATGTGGAAATACGATTAATGGTATTTTGGCCAATTTACATTCAGTGAATCCACAGTTTAATCCAACGAGTCAAATGGAAATTTATGGATTTGATTGCTCTGAGCACGCTGTTAAAATTTTGCGAGAGCAATACAGAGATTCGCCAAATGTTCATTTCTTTGTTAATGATTTACTTTCTGCAGAAGGAGCCGTTTTAACACCACAAATGGCAGAGAATATGCCTCAAGACGAGTTTTTAAAGCGTCACTTGCCTCCAAAACCTCGCTCTATCAATTATTCAAGCATGATTTTTGTACTCAGCGCCCTCAGCTCTTTGGAGGACATGAAGCGGATCATTAATACAAAGATATATGAACTGTTAGCTCAAAACGGTATTTTATTCTTTCGAGATTATGCTGTCAATGATTTGGCACATTACCGATATCTTAATGAAAAAGATGTCTACACGAAACAACTAAGCGAGGAATGCTTTGTTCGTGGAGATGGTACTTTGGTTTATTTCTTTTCTATTGACTCTTTGAAATCTCTTTTTGATGAGGACAAGTTTGAGATAATTACTTGCGAATATGTAGATAAGGTTGTTGAAAACAAAGGTGAGGGTTTGACAATGAATAGAAAGTTCATTCAGTTGATTTGTAGAGCAAAATAAACATCCTCCGTTCAAAATTAGTTTAATTAATTAAATTGGAAAATAATCTTCATAATAATTTAAATAATAAAATTTGTTGTAATCAAGTTATGGCTGATGAGCTGCAGGTCCGAAATAATTCATGATCAATCCCATCACTGAAAACATTACACTTGTAGCTGTTTGCTTAAAATCCATCTCGGAGTACTTCAAATTATACAGGCCACTGATGCAAAATAATGCTCCAAGCCAAGAAACATATTTCATCTTCAACATGAGTCCAAGAACTCCACAAAATAAAGATAACATTGAAGAAAAATCACTTGGTGCCTCCTCCTCAGTCAATTCCGGATACATGAATTCCTTTTCCTCGTATGCTGCTGATTTCTTGGTGGTTGGAATTACCAAACCACTGTTCTTTAAATCTGATGAAGATGTCGTTATCGGAGAAGATGAGCTTGTAGCGTTTGATTTTTCGGAAGTAGTGTTGGGTGCTTGTTCTTCTTCGATGATGGTTGGTTCTTCTTGTGCTTGTTCTGTCATTTTTCTGTGTTGTGTGAGTCTCCCAAGAAAAACCCGCTTTTCAAATATTGAAAATAAAAATGGAGCGTGTGAGTGTGGGGTGAGTACTTCATTCCGACCGTGGTGTGATGATGAAAAGATGCAAATTACTGAAATGTTCATCTTGATTTTATCATTGAAACATTTGGTGTTCAAAAACCATGGATTAATGTGTGATTTGTGCTTTGGATCAATAACAATTTTGTGGAAATATCATCAGCGGAACAGCAATTCAAAATCCAGTTAACGGAGATAGCATTCAACAGCCACCACAAACGTTTACATTCTCCAACAAGTTGGCAAAATATAAGGTCATTGAAAAGGTGGGAGAAGGAACCTATGGAGTAGTATTTAAAGCCATTGATATCACCACAGGAAAGATGGTAGCCATCAAAAGAATTAGGCTTGAAAGAGAAGAGGAAGGAGTTCCGTCCACAACATTGCGAGAAATTGCGCTGTTGAAACAACTTTCTCATCCTAATGTTGTCAAGTAAGTAGTTCAAGAACAGGAACGCATGATTAACCCGTATGCTGTTGTAATATTCAGATTGTATGAGGTGGTTCATGATTCGAATCAATTAAATTTGATTTTCGAGTTTGTGGATAGCGACCTTAAAGCTGTGATTGATAAGCAACGAGAGAAAAAGCAATATTTTCCTCCCATTACTGTTAAACAGTACATGTTTCAAATGATTCATTCTTTGGCTTATTGTCATTCAAATAGAGTACTTCATAGAGGTATGTAATGGTGAGCAATGCTTTAATAATCCTCTCTAGATATCAAGCCACAAAATATTCTAATCGACAGTGAAGGAAATGTCAAATTAGCAGACTTTGGATTAGCACGCGAATTTAACATTCCAGTTCGAACACTAACAAAAGAGGTGATTACTCTGTGGTATAGATGCCCTGAATTGCTGCTTGGAGCAAACAAATATTCTACTGCAGTAGATCTGTGGTCAAGTAAGTAATATTTTGACCATTCTCTTTCAAACTGACCCTGAAACTCTCATTCAGTCGGATGTATCTTTGCAGAACTTGTTTCGTTGACTCCTCTATTTCCAAGTGATTCTGAAATTGATCATTTATTTAAAGTGTTTCAACTTTTAGGAACGCCAAATGAGGATAGTGGCATTGTTAATCTTCCTAACTATAGAAACACTTTTCCCAAGTGGAAAGGCAATTTACTTGCCTCAAAATTTCTTCGAACACCTTTCGAAAAAGATGCTCTTGGTTTGGACTTGCTGGCTCGAATGCTTACTATCAACCCAGCTCATAGAATTAGTGCTCATGACGCATTAAAGCATCCATACTTTGACGAGTTACTGAATTGCTAAGTCGTCAATGAGTGCAGAGGGTGCCACTTTTGCTGAGCAAACAGCGATTGTATACTCTTCCACTCATTTAAGAGTCTTGTAAAAACTGCCACTTGAAAATTTAGAATTTCATCAATATTCGATTATCTAACTTTAAACTCTTGACGCGATCGATGTACTCAAATACGTCTTTTGAATAATCCAAAGACCATAAATCCTTAATTTGAACATCCATATGATCCATGTGATTCTTTTCATTTTCAGTGACAGATTCATACCCGCTGATAGAATTTGGATCGTGCGAACTTGGACACCAAACTTGACACATTCCCAAACATTGCAACAATAATCGTCCAAGTTTGTAAAGAATATCTTTGAACAAGCTTCTTCTCTGAGAAACTGCTTTCATTCTCAGCACGTTAATCAATTCGTCAAAGGCAGGGCTTGTCTTAAATTCAAATAGTAATTCGTTCATCTTACGAAGAGTTGATTTTAAGGGATGTTTCAATAGATTAAGCAAAAACAAATCTTCCTTAGGAATGGTTGAGTTGTTATCAACCACTTCAGAAATGGTGGATGAGGTGTCTTCGTCTCCATTTTCCGAATATTCGCTATCTGAGTAGTCATCATCATTTTCGTTGTGAGAAGTCCCTTTGATATATCTCATTATTGATGTTCTAATATGATTCTTGTCTCGATTAGAGATAATGTCAGAATTAATTTTGAGAAAGGATGTTTCTGAGAAGTACTTGTCACAAATTTCCAATACTGCTTCAGAAATTTGCTTTTTCCTTTCTTCCCCTTCCTTGTCGTTCTGTAGTATGAGAGCTTTTAGTTGATACATATCAAACCAAAAGAATACCAAGTTATCATATTCTGCCATGTTCACTTCTCTGTCATTTTCATTGGATTGGGTTGGATTATCTCTTTCTGCACAATAAGTCGTGAAATATCTCAAGCATGTGACGTCTTGTAACATGTCTGCTAGATTGGAAGGAGAGACTGTATCTTCTGAAATTCCAAATATTATACTCAACAGAATGGAACTCATTCTTGGACCACTACATTGTTCTGCAATGGACAAGAGCACAAAAATAACAATGGAGGTACTATCAGAAGATTGACATTGTATGAATTCCTGGAAAAAAGAAATGATTAATATTGATATTCGTTCACCAACTTACCCAACACAATCTAGATGCTATCCAAACAATCCAATTAATTGTCAATACAGCGATATAATAAAGAGCTGTTCTCGATTGAGAATGTAAAAATTGAATATACTCATCAATATCTCTTTGTGTTAATGTTGAATACTTGATGTTATTTCCAAACATCAAGAATGAAAATGAATTATACGTTTGAGAGCTCTGAATAGGCTGAATAGTTGCTGTTTTTTGTAAATTATTTTGAACAGCTATGGCTTGCAGAGAGGTAGAGGAATTTTGTTTTTTACCGAGGGCATTCAGCGAAACATTGCTTGAAAATTTTCTCTTGACTGCGAGAAGAGGTTTGTTTTCATCTACAATTTCTTGATTTTCATAATCTTGATTTTCATTGAATGATGTTGATTCGAAATTTCCCACTGACCCAGATGGTAAGCTCTTTTTGCTGGAGGGACTTGTTGAATTCATCTTGGATCGAATAGGATTTCGTATCGGAAGAGATGGAGAAGAGTCTGTCGCATTTTCTAAGGATATGGTTGATATTGAGGGCTTAATGGAAGTGTTGTTCACAGATATGCTTAGTTGATGGTTTTGCAACATTTTTGAATTCTTCCTAATTTTCACTATAATCACAACAAAGAGCAAAATATTACTAATGTAGTACATGTGGATAATTTTGATTTGTGTCGCACATGTTGAGTATTAATAACACTTACATTATTAAGATCAAGGTGTTTGGAATATAAAAAAAGCCAATTTCAAAGAAAATAGCCCAATATGATTCGACAGGATCAGAGCTTGAGTTCCTTAAAAGAGAAAATGGATTGTTGATCAAAGGTATGCTATCGTATCCTAAATAATTTTTCTCAAATGTCCTAGGAAAACTTGTTGATGAGGTGTTGATTAAGTGTGACGGAGTATTTGCGAAATCACACCAGAGTTTTGAAGATTTTCCATAGAGCTCAGCGTATCTATTAGTTCCAGGCACAGGTATGGGAAATATAAAAACGAAAAACGGAATTGAAATCAAAGCACAAACAACCAAAATTCCAATTAATAATCGATGATAGAGTGATTTTAGCTTTTTGTACTGGTTGCTCACAATAACGGTATAAAAAAGGAAAAATGTCAAACATAACGAAAACGTGTTTAAGCATAACGATGAACTATTCGCAATGAATGCTTGAATTTGACAAAGAGGATAAATATATGTGACATTTCCCACTGTAATTGCAATTGACAAAATAATCATTCATATTTCCATACAAATACATACACAACGTTATAATAATTGATTCCACTTCTATGCAAAGACAATAGATAAATCCAAAAATGTTGATCACACTGTACAATGGTATTTCATGAATTAATTTCCGATCCATGGTCATACAATAATTGCTTGCACCCAGAACTACTCACCCTAAAATATTCAAACGAGGTGATTTGGTTTCTTTCCGATACAGAACCACGCCAAGAAACACAAACACAGAACTAATGATACTTAGAAAGCAAATTACAATGCTCACAATTTGCAAATTGTAGTCTTTGCTAATATTTATCTTGCAAAGATCCGACAGGTATTTGGGGTGGAATGACGGATTCCCGTTAACCAAACTACCCTCTCTTGGTAGAGCAGGTGAAGACATTTTTATAAGAGCTGAAAGAGGTCTCATTGTGCAAATATGGCTCGAAGGTGGCGATACTCATGAGATTTGACACGAAACACTGACAGCATTTAGAATTAAATATTTATGAGAGAATTTATTGGATGTCCTTCATGATCTTTTGTTCGAGCATGAGTCTGTTCATTGCTCCGTCAGACTTAGCCTTCATTCTCAATTCACCGCACAATGAAACTGAAGTGTTTGATCCAGTGTAGACTCCATTTTCGTCAACCAATCCAATTGTGATTTGGACAGAAGCGTGATCCTTGGCAGTAATCAAGCTCTTTGTGGCAGTACTAAATGATTCGAACGTCGTATTTTCATAATATTACATAGTTTCAAATCTGTGTTAATCGTTGCTAAAAGTTCGGAAATTTATACGTACCACTTTCTTGGGTGATAATAATCGACTTGTTGTCCTTGGTCGTTTTGCATGGTGGAGGATAAATTTTGGCGTATTTTTTTCAAACGAATTTTTTAAAAAACTTTAGTCAACCGAGTACTTGATTTTACAATGATGGTCAAAATGTCCTGTAACAACAGAATGTTGGATAAGGACGGAGAATGGAGTTGACACACATTTCGTATTTGTGAAAATGTTGTAAGAAACATCATTAGCTTGCAATGATGAACAAAAGAATTAGTATCGACCTACGTCGGATTAAAACCCAAAACTAAAAAATGTTTGCTTTGAGTTGTCGCCGCTTTATTTCACACAACTCCCGGCCTTTTTCTCGGGACCCAACAACGATTTCATTTTCATTAAAACATGCGATAAATTACAAGATATCCACACAAATTACTTCCGATAATTTATTCCATAATTTTGGAAGCACAACAAGATATTTTCACTCCAACATTTCGAACATGATGGCATCAACAAATCCTTATGAAATTCTTGGATGTGAATTTGGAGCAAGTGAAGACGTGGTCAGAAAGGCATATATCAAACTTAGCAAAAAGTATCATCCAGATTTAAACAAAACAGAAGAGGCCAAAGACAAAATGGCTGAAATTAACGCAGCCTATGCTCAAATTAAAAAAGGCAGCGTACAAGATCCAAATACTGGACCATTCCAAGGAACAGGATCTTCGGATCCAAAAGGATTTTGGGGCAAAGATCCTTTCGGAAGTGGAGCACACTACAACCCATTTGACGTTTTCCCATTCAACGATGATGACTTTTTAACTCGATTAGAAAAATATAAAAGAGGAGAGAGAACGTGGTTTACTGACTCAGAGCATACAACATTTATTGGATTAATGAATAAGCATAGAAAAGAGCAGAGACTAGAAAAAGAGAAAAGATACCGAGAAAATGAAATCAATAACCATTTTAAGGACCAACCTGAATTTGTTAAGAAAATACTTTTAAATTCACCTTTTATATTCGCTCATGCTTATGATATCAAGATGAATGGAATGACACCAGTGAAAGCAATAGCTTTGGGATTCAAGCTGTTGACCTATGTTGCTTATGCAGCTGCAATCTATCTGGTATTTAAAGGCCTCTCCTCATTCATTAAAAGTGGAGCACAATCGAAAGCAGCTCGAATGAAAGAAATTGAAGATGCCCGAGTCAGAGGAGTTCAAAATAACAGATACCGAGTAATGACCTCAGAGGGTATTACAAGAGTTGGAAATGACGGCAAAAAAGGAGTTGGCGAAGAGTACATTCCTCCCAGAACTCAACAGTCCTACATGAGAACCATAAGAAAGAAAATGGAAGAAAAAGATTTTGATAACAGAAAAGAGACAGAGAGTCTTCCGACAAAAGTACAGGAACAAGCCAATACGATGTCTATGACTGATGTGAATACTAAAAAGTAATGCGGCCATTCTGTCATGCATCATCCTCAGGACAAAATAACACATAGTTCAAATCGTCGTTTTTTTGAATTTAGAAGTCAAGGGCCATTTTATGGGATGGTGCTATTCATGGTATGTTTCGTTCTACACAGTAGGTATGATGTTACATTGTTCGATCAGACCGAAGATATTATTGGTAAAATGCTCGACAGCGTTTCAACATTTTCATGCTCTGTCATAAACTTGGGAGCCCTCGTTCTAAAATGGACTTTGAATTTTTTTGTCTGATTTCACGTGCTCTGAAATGTGCAAAACGATTTGGGTTGAATTTTGATGAAAGACTGGTATCATACAGTGCACATTTGGAGCAAGACAAATGCAGTGCAACACACCAAGAGCATCAAAAGAAATGCACCACCAACCACAACAACAAACGACAGCATCTGTCCATGCCAACAGCAACAGTACCTCTACAGCACCTCTTCCTCTGCAAGGATCATCCTCTCTCACTGACGCCAACAATTCCTCCAACAAGTTTGCAATTGTTGATCTTACAGATGAGGTCAAGCTCAAGACTCAATTCAAAGGCGACAAGTTGTTGAAAGTGAATAAGCAGTTTAGGAGTAATAGTGAATTTCAATCCAACTATTTCTTTTTCAAAACCAAGAAGCGTAAGGGAGCAAGTACAGCCTCATCAGAGCCAACTCCCAATAGCGATGATGAAATAGAGAGCGAATTGAATCATGCTCAACACTTTTACAATGAAAAGTCCATCTCTCAAAATCCTGAAAGCAATCTCAAGAGAAGGAATACCATATGTATGGTTCAAACATCAATTTCCACGTCTGCAGTTGGTGGCCAACAACATCAACAACAACATCAGCAACAACAGCACAACATCGACATGATGATGAATCCGACCAAAGCAAACACCTCTCTTCAAGGAGACCATTCGGTAAGCCCCAAACGTCAAGGACCTCAGCACTTGGCTCGAGCTCAGAGCTTCTCGTTCCCTCAAGAATACTATTCAGGACCACGCAACAAATCATCACATCAACACCATCAATCCATGCCAATTCTTAACAATCAAGCCTTTAACGTTCAACTGAACGGTAATGGTAATACCATTCAGAGTGGTCACAATAACAGCAATTACTACAACCATGACAATATCTACACCCCAACCAAGATTATTAGACTCAAGAAAGATGTTCCTCAAACGCCAATAATGAACACGGAGAACGATATGAATTCGCATCAATTATTTCATTTAACTAGGAATGACCAACTTGGTTCTTCTACCGGTTCTAACATTACCAGGGAGGGTGAGCCAAAGCGTAGGCAACCAGCCTATACCCAACCATTCTTGGCGACGTTGACGAACTCAAGTGTCATCACGAAAATAAACATCTCCAACCAAAAAAAATGCCTACAGCAAACAAAACGTTCTGGCAGAAGCTGAGTGATCAACACAACCACATCAGCAAGTTTCTTCACTTCAACAAAACAACACGCAAACCAGAGTAGGAAACAGAGAAAACAATTCATCGAACTGAACAAACCATCAGTGGAATTCCTAGTCGTCTATTGTTGTACATTCTGCTTTTCCGATGGCCTTCACAATTTCTTGATCGTTCCCAAACTTCGACAACAGCAAATCATACAACATAAGCACATCCACAACGGCATTATGTGCTATTCCGGGAAGAGAGTCACATACTTTTTCTCTAAAGTGGTTTTCTAATCCCTTTTTTCCAAGCAAGTTTTTTTGCATAGTAGAACAATAGTAAATTGTTGATCGGAGTTTAAGTGGTGCAATTGCAGCACTAAAGAAAGCCTTGTCCAAACCAGTTGAATGAACCAACAACATCACATCAGCAGTGTCATTCCTAGTCAAATATTACAAATTTTAGGAATCATGTTTTGCAATGTTTCACTTTCATCCAAAATCTGAAATTTAGTTTCGTGCATTTGTAATGCAATAGAACTCCACACACCACTAGGGATACAAATATGGAATGTAATTCATTACTAAATAATGATAACATTGCAATTGAATTATGGAGTTGCATTTTGGAGAAAATCCTGTTGTTTCTAAATCTAGCACAAAGAAGTTCAATGGTCGTCTTGTCTCTTGATTGATACAGTGAGGCGTGGGAATTGATTTAAGAGGTGCAAAATTATATTGAATAGTCAACCTGTTTTTGAATTTTGAAATCAGGTAAGGTGGTTTGTGTTGTACAATAATATTCTAATTGTTTTTGCAACTTTGTTTCCTAAAAGCAACATC
>NW_025407853.1:407912-508749 GCF_003324165.1 Naegleria lovaniensis | reverse complement strand
GAACCAAATCGAACTCGTTCAAATGCATCCTTCTCTCCTTGTTCCAAAATTTTCTTTGGTTTAATTAAATAATTCATCATCTTCTCTTGATCTTGATTGATTTTTAATTCCATCCAATGAAATAATTGATCCATACGAAGAGTTTTTTCATCATGATTTAGAATGTCATTTCTATTCAATGAATCTTCAATTTCAATGATATTCAAATTATAGAGCATGTTATAAACATTCGGAGAGAGAGGAAGATCTTCCTTTTCTTGAAGTTCATTCAATTGTTGAATGAGTGCATGTATTTTCTGTGGTATTTGGATCATGTCGTGTCATGGATTGAATTTTCTTTCCGAGTTTGAAAATCTCTTCCTCCACAAACACACCCGTCTCCAATTCGGATTTCGTTGTGTGATCATGTGGAAGTGCCTACAAGTGTGTATCTTTGTATTTTTTTTAATATTTTGTCGTTTTTTGGCGATGAATGCTTCTTCATTTTGAAAAATGCAGCAACAGGACAACAAGCCTTTGGAAATTGTTCATGACGATCGGACAATGAGCTCGCTCAACAAGAATATAACGCAAGAACAACAAGAAGGAGTCAATAATAATTTATCATCTTCTACCCCCTTTTCAAGCCCATTTCTTTTGAGTAATGATGAAATTCGGAAACTCAGAATTGAAGATCATCGGTTGGAGTGGTATCGAAGAAGACACTATCAAAATTGTTTTGCATTGGATACATGGTATCAACAATTGGAGAAGTATACATTTCGTACTGTGAGCGTAGAATTGAAATTTGAAGAAGCCAAGGCTTTAATTTCTCTGATTAAATTGAATCAAAGTAGCAATGAGAGAGTAGCGAGTGATTTTAAGCATCGTTTAACCGATTCCGAGTTGAAATTGTTGAAGAATATTGAGGAGAGAATCGATGACTGTATGAAACAACACGAAGAAATGTTTAAGAATGGAGCATTTGTTAAATTGAATACTAGGAGTCCAAAAGTATGTAAAACATGGTGGTTGACAAATCCATTGAATTAATTTAGAGATGATTGGTTTTTCAAATATTCAATTTCAATGAAATTAACAGGACGTTCCTTGGAGAGAACATGAAAATCCCATCTATCAACAACTAGTCCAAATAGAAATGGATCAATTGCAAGAAAACACTCCCAACCATGTATATATTGCATTCTTAAAAGCAATGAATAAGAGCATGAGAGTTCGAAATGGAAAAGAGGCTCTAGAACTTCTAAGTCGTTCACAACGAATTTATGAAGATTTACAAAAGAATACAGAATTTGGTGAGGAATTGTATGATAGCAAAATTATCATTCGAGAGTGGATTGATGAAGTTATTGAGAACCCTCAGTACGAATTTCGATGTTTTGTTCATGAAAATCGTTTGAACGCAATTTCACAATATTTCTGTGATGTTAAGTTTCAAGAATTATGTGATCGAAAACTAGAAATTCAGCATCAAATTAATGACTTCTTTCAAAACACGGTATTGACCTCAATCACACATGCAAGTTTTGTGATTGACTTTTTTGTTTCACCTACAAGAGGAGTCATGGTGATTGAGTTAAATCCCTTTCATATTGGTGCTGGAGCTTGTTTATTTTCATGGAAACAAGATCGACAAATCATGATGTTTGGTCCCCAAGAATTTAGAATTAAGGAACAAAATGCAGACGAATCCATTTACAAATCATTTTTAACCGTTCCATGGGAGAAGCATTTAGTTTTGCATCACCATGTTCAATCTCCCAATTATTCGAGAGAGGAGCTTCTTTTGAAGAACAAGGAAGCTCCTGAAGAAGGTAAATGTGTGTTGGCTTAATCCTCCAATCACGTTCTATCACAACCTGCAACCATAAATGCAACCTTTCAGCTGTCATTCTCCCTCCAAAAATTCCACTAAATTCAAGGAGTTAAAGTTCATAACTCCAAAAAATGTCCTCCACTTCTCCACCGAATGAACGAGCTCTCGCTTCCAATAATAACGATCATGGAACAGCAACAACAACAACGACTACCTCTCTTCCACAATTTCGAATTCGAAGGTCAGCCTTTAAATCTCAACAACATCCTCATCACGTATTGACATCTTCTTCCTTGAATCCTACTACTACCACAACAAACACGTCAATTCCAACCCGAGGAGGAATATATCCTTCATCATCAGCACCGAGTACTGTTTTGAATGGTTCTCCATCTTTATGGCAAGATGAAGAACAGAGTCATGGAAAACAACAACAACTCTCATCCTCTCTTCCTTCAACAACCTCATCCATCATTACGAATGATGAAGAAGATTCATCATCCAATACAATAAGAACAAGAACAACACGAACAACAACAACAATTGTACCACCTTCCAACCCTTCTTGTCAGACACCCATAACAACAATAACAACAACACCAATTGTGAAATCGATGGCCCTCAGAGACTCTTCCACGAAACTCTATTCCTTTATTCATGTCCTACCAAATATTATTACTTCTACCACTACTACTGCTACTACGAGTACTGCTACCACTACCACTACTACTACCACAACTATGGATGATAGAAATTTATTCAATGTGTGTCATCATTGTGGAGACATTTTAGATTATTTTCTGAGTCATGTGGAAACGAGTAGGAATGATGATCCTCATCATGAAGAAGAAAAAGGTAATCCTGTTTCATGTGGTGATGTAAACCACAAGACTTGGGATGAAAACTTGTCGTCTGAAAATCAATCTCGATGTGAAATTTTGTCGTGTTGCTACAAGTGTCTCTCCTCCAATCATGAATGTCCAGTGTGTGAAAAAAGTCTTGAAAATAATATTGTAAAGGTTCCATGGACACTGCATTTAGATTCCACTCGAAATGATTCATTATTGAAACAATATCAAGAACTGATTGGAAGATGCTCTCAATGTCACGAGTATGTGAAAAGAGTTAATTTTGAAAAACATGTACAGAACGATTGTAAAACTGAAATTGAAACCAATTTTGAAGAGATTCAACAACAACGAATCGAAGCATTACACCATGAATATTCATTGAAGATTGTTGCTGCCAATGAAAGAGTCAAAAAATTAGAGTCGAATCGTAAAGAATTGACCAGTCAAAAGATGAATCTTCAAAATGAAATTTCGGATCTTGCCAAGAAACGATTCATGGAAGAACACTCTCAAATTGTGACTTTGGATGTAGGAGGTGAAATTATGCAGACGTCACTGTCCACACTCTTGAATCGAGAATTTGAACCTGAATCCTTGCTTGCAACCATGTTTGAGAATGCATCTAATCAAGACACAGAGCATTACATTGATTGTGATCCTGAACATTTTTCTCATATATTGCATTGGCTTCGATATGGAAATATTCGAGTCGATACACCAACAGGTAAACTTCTTGTGGATGTGGCTGAGGAATTTGGTCTGCGAAATTTAAAACAACAAATTGAAAGTTGTGAATTATTGAAAGAGACCATGTCTAAATTTGGTCTTTCAAAAACGAACAAGACATATAACAAGATCAAACAATATGAAATGGATCACTTACTGAACTATTCCATGAAGGAAAATGTTCAACTGTTACTGACCAATGTGGATTTGAGAGGAGTCTCTTTACGTGATGTTCAAATTACCAATGGTGTCATTACCGATTCTGATTTTAGTGGTTTGAATTTAATGGGATCTTCTTTCTGTGGCACGAATTTGAATGGATGTAATTTTGAAAAATGCAATTTGACCAATGTGAACTTGAGTGGATGTAATTTGACGAATGTGAATTTCAGAAATGCCACTCTGACGAATGCCTCTCTCACAGGAAGTATATTGGATGGATGTATCCTTGAAAATTGTAATTTATCCAATGCCAACTTGAAAGCTTGTGATCTTACCACTTGTTCACACTCTTCGACAGGATATATTTTAGCAAATGCCAAATTGAATCGAGCCATTGTGAATGCAGACTTTTTGAGAAAATCAAAGAGTTTGTTTGGTATTGACCTGAGTGGATGTAGTCTTAAAAAGATGGACTTTTCTGGTCTTGATTTTTCCTATGCCAATTTATCTAATTGCATTCTCACACAGAGTAATTTTACACAAACTAATCTTGCAAATGCCAATCTTAGCACTTCGTCTCTCAGCGAATGTCTCTTTACAAAATGTAATATTACTGGTGCTAAATTGATGAATTCTAGTTTGAGAAATTGTGATTTGACAAGTATTGATCCAGCATCGGTTGGATATTGTGTGGCTGGAGCAAAATTGCAAGGTGCCAAATACGACGATGATTTTATGAACAAGGCCATCAAGTTGGTACGAAATAAGAAAGAATCCTACGCACGAAGAAATCAATCACAAGAAAACGATCTCGAAACTCTCATGCTTTCAGATGCCTACTTTTACAGTATTCTTAAAGTTTTTGCAGAAAAAGAATATGCATGTGAAAATTTATTACTGTGGGAAAAAATTAAGAATTTGTCATCAGATTTCAACAACCTGCAAGCAGTGGTCAGCAAAGATGTGTTGCAAGAAATTTATAATGAATATGTGAGGCCAAGTGCACCCAATGAGATTAATTTTTCATCGGATTGCAAGAAAAAGTTCTACTCATTAATAGAGCCCAACTCGGATCCAAAACATGCTTCACTGGCTAGCACACGAGAAAGTTTAATCCATGTAGCCGAACCTATTGCTGAAAATAGTGAGATGGTAAAGAAGCACAACGAAGAAGTGAATGTGAAATCAGTCATGGATTTGTTGTGGTCTGAATTGTTCATGAACATTTATGACACCTTCACACGTTTGCAAAAAACAAAGCAATACACCCATTGGGAAAAGACAAGCACCAACGTTCCATTTGTTACCTCACACGAGTAAATGCAATTTGTTTTGATCAAACGAAATACAGTTATTTGTTTTATTGTCAATGTCAAGGGCGGTTTCTTTGAATTTCATGAGCTATCATCTCACGTTGTTAAAGCACCAACTTCAATGCACCCTTATTTCATCAATAAAGCTGATCAATTAGATGTTAGGATGAGCTTGTCGACAACTTGGGATTGTACGAGAACAACTGTTCTAGTACCAATGTTAGGAGTGAGTTTGCTGTATTGAGGGTGTGGTAACGATACCAGTAAATCTAAACAGCTATTGAGATGTGCTACCTTTTTCTTCGTCTTCGCTTTCAGAGTTATTATTGGAATCATCTGACGACTCTGTGTCTGTGACAGATTGTAAATTCTCTAGCTGATTATGGATTTGTAAAACGTGAGGTTCTAACAAAATGCACATAGGATCAAAGGACGGGAAAGTGGTGGGAGAAGCGTGAGAGAGATCATTGCTAGTAGTGCCAGAAACGTCATAGATTAAAGTGGGTTCATTGTCCACTTGCGATAAATTGGAATGTAATGCCATAGAGTTTCCTTTCCTCAACATCTCCACAAGATCTTTCTTTGAAGGTCTTCTTACTAGAAAGTTCTCAATGTGTCTCTTTTTTCGTTCCTTCTCTTCTCTTCCAAGACCAATACCAGATAAAGCTTGTTCTTGATCATAAATATAAGAAAAGTCTTGATGAAGTGGAGTGTTGTCACTCACAGAATTACTCGAGGATGTTGATGAAGGAGAGCTTGAAGTTTGTTGTTCAACAGACGAGGAACGATTGGAATTACTTGATGATGTATATCCACTACTGATGTGGTATGGTAAAATCCCTCGTTGTTCGAGCTGTTCCAAGTTAGGTCTATTTTCCAACTTTTGTGAGAGATTGGATTGCCTTTTCTTCCACAGAATCTTTTCAATAGTAGAAGAAAGTGTGTGGGAAACTTGATTATTTTCATAATCTCGGAGAATGTTGCGACATCGGAGGTTGTCTTGAAGATGAGGCCTCTCTTCCACAAACTTTTCCAGCTGCTCTCGTGTGAGAGTTGCCATCATGTGATGATGAGTGTAGGAGTGCATGTTGTTGTTTCTATTATTAAAAAATTGATATTTCCAAATGAATGTGCAAATAATTGTACAATAATTGAACAAATTCCGCAAAACAGAGCTCTAGCGCTAACGTTTCAACCGAATTTTCTCAATCTAAAATACTAGCAGGAAAATTATTGTAGAATACTAGGCGCTTATCACTTGCGTGGACCACACAAAAAACGTTTCCTGTGTGTTTTTGTGCACAAAAAAACAAGCCTTGTTGCGAGAGAGAAGGAGATGATGAGAGTTTTTTTTGTGTGCTTGTGCTTTTCACCAACCGCCATGCTTGTCATCAACTTCGAACTTTGGTGAATAAAGTGGCGAGGAAATACATTTGCGCAAAGTCAAGCGATTTTCATTGGACGAAAAATGACAGAAGAAAGGACTTGAACCTCTACTTGATGGATAGGTCGAGTGATTTGGAAATTGTGGAAAGTCGTGTTGAAATTGATATCTGTGGGCAGGTCTATGACCTTTCGATCAATTCCTACCACCATAATAGACCAATAAATGATTTACACAAGATTTACTTGTTGGTTAATAATTCTTCTTCATCATCAGTTAAATGAACATCCAAAGAATTAGTTGCATCTCTATGCTTGTAAAATTCTCGAGTGATATTTCTTGACTTGACAAATGCATACAACTTGGGGATCATGAGAAGAGCAGAAAAGGACCAAAATAGCCACATACAAATCACAAAGTAATGCAGGTCAGTAGTGTAAATGGTTGTTTTCGAACATGCAGGTGCCTCAATGATCGACGTACTTGCAATGATCAAAGCCAAACGAGTGACAAAACAAGCCAACGTAAAGAAATTAGTAATGCCTGATCCTGCTGTTTTCCGAATTTCGTTTTTCAAAAGTGGTTTTTCTTCTAAAGTTGATAATTGAAATGTGCTTGCAAGCAAAATCAATTCAACTAATCCCATAATTCCCATAGATAATATAATGTAATAAATACTATTGCTCGAACATTCATGGTCCTGTTTGTTTAATTTTGGTAAAGAATCAAAGAATGTTGTAATGGCTGAAAGTAATACAAATACAAGAAGAATAACTTCAAAAGCACATATCATTTCAAATCTATTTTGAAATCATTCAAATCATTCAATTATGATGATTCCGATGTTTGAAAATAATAACAATTAATGATGAAAATATAATTATTAAATTCTTTTGTTCTTGCCATGTGACGCAAAATTCTTTATCGCACATACATGAAGAGATATGGTTTGACAAGATCAAACAATTGCTTTTGCTTCTTATTCAATCCGACGGTAGAAGACTCGTGAACATCGTCTGTTGTGATGGTCATTTTTTCAGTTGTTTTGATGGATGGTCCAAAAAATCACTGACACAAGACAGCTTGGTTGCAATTTTAATCCTCTTCATGCATGAAGGTGTAACCAATTTAATTACATTATTGCTTGTTACGATCTTTTCTCAATGCCATCACACCTGCTGTTAACTTGGTTTTCATGTCCATTGGTATTTTCTTTTGGAAGAATGAAATGACACTGGAGGGTAACCATCCACCATACTCCACTTGTGCCACAATGGTGAATTTGGTTGATTTTCCATCATTGACCGATTCGAATTTAAAGGCTTGAATCAAGAATTCTCCTCTAACGACACCACTCACCTCTTTTCCTTGAGGACCATCCAACTTGACACTTCTCATGACCATCCACCAAGCCTTTTCAGCTTCACTGTACCACCATATACGAGCAATGATGAAATCACGATGGGACACGAGAGAAGATGGTCCTTTAAGGCGAGTATAGAATACATCATAGCTCTTTCCGTCTTGAGTTTGTTGAGGTTGTTCTAGCCACTTTGCTTCAACTGTGGTTTCATTCATATGAATTCTGTAATCAATGTTTCGGGCAACTTCAAAAACGTCCTCTATTGGCTCATCCACGACTCCGGTAAACTTAATAATTGTAGAGCAACAATTATTAAGGAATTATTTCATCATTGGTTTTTTAAAATTCAGGATCAGTCATATAAATTATGATAGTATTGCAAACAGAATTTTCAAAGTATTAACGACGAACCAACAATTATTCCGATCGCCAACATAAAAATAAAATACACGTACTTTAATGCTCGGAGTGGAACGATCCGAAAACAAGCTCTTGGTGTACAGTGTGACACCATTGTCTTCACTGTCTTTGGTCCAACCATCGTACGTACTCAACTCACGAATACCGAGCTCGACAGTCTCTGTAGGAACTTTGGACATTTTTTAAGGTTTGGTTGTTCTTTCAAATTGGAATGATGGTTTAGGAATTTTTAAATTCGAAACTACAAGGTAAAATCCAGTCGCAGGTTTGTCGCCGCATTCGCAGTCTTGATTCACTGCTGATTCTGCTTGGATGAGAGAGCGATCCAGCAATGGTTTTCCCACAATATCAATGATCTGAAGGTTTATTTCCGTCGGCTTGTTTCGAACAAGATTGGCCACTTCCTTTTTTTGGACGTTGTGAATTTACAGTTGTTGGAAGGCCAAATTCCATCACACAAAAAATTTGAATATTTAAATTTAAAAGCAAGCACCACCACAATTGCTGGTCGGAATTCTTCAAACATGGCCTCAAACAACAGAAACTGGGGAATGGTTATTGGTAACCCTCCTCACAAGGATGATGAAGACGGAGAGCTTGAGGTAGAAATGCCAATGCAAATTCGGTATGATCAAATGAGAAATGTTGTACTGAATTCTTCGGATTTGAATCTTGAACTGAAATCAATGAAACATCAGTACAATACTGAAAGCTCTGTGAGCATTGGCCAGGATATTGTAATTCCCATTCCAACACCAACTAAGCTTTCCCTTGCTGAAGATATCTCATCACCAAGACAAGAACCATCAGCAAACAATACGATTAACAACGATCTCAATTCCATCAATGCATCACTCTCTGCTGTACAACTACAAGAGGATTCCTCAGTATTTTCTCCTTCAATATTTATCCACAACAAACAAAAAACTGTTATTAACCGAAATAATAAGGAATGGATTGAGGCTCAAAAACCTGAGGTTTTAGAGCTTGTTAAGGAAGAATTTGAGCATGATGATTTAACGAATATGAGAGAGAGGCTGCGTGCCTTGGCTAGAGATGAAAAGGAGGCACTAAAAAGAAGATCCAAATTAGCCCGATGGCTGTCCTCGGTTCGATCATGGTGGGGAGGAAATCGATATCATCGCTACCTCGCTCGGTTCAACCCCTTTGCTCGGTCACTTTCCGTGATTGAACACAGGTTTGGAAGCGGAATTGCTACCTATTATGACTTTTTCTATTCGGTCATTAGAATGAATTTCTTCTTGTCTGTGTCCTGTTTTATTTTGCTAATTTTACCATGGTTACTAAGGAAACCAGCAGAATGGCCAGACATTTGGAATTTAGACCTATTCCTTGGTATTATAGGATCCAAATCAAACATGATAGGTCAAACATTTTTCTTTTTTGGAGGATACGAAGATCGGCTAGTGCTTTTCTCGACAGTTATTTGGCCTTTTGCCTTTGTGTACATATTTGTGGTCATTCTTAACTTTATTATTGCAATTATCATAATTTGTAGAAGTATTGGAGCCAAGGTGACGAATGTCCGTCGAGCAGATGGTAAGTTAATGTTGCACATCAGAGCTCAGATTTAACATGCTGGAATAGATCGTAACATTCGTTATTTATCTGCTGTGTTCAATAGTTTTTCATTTAGCGTAAATACAAAACAAGGAGTGAAAGATTTGCAAAGATATATTGCTGCAAAACTTCAAGAATACAGAAATGCAGATTTTGCGAAAGAGGCTGTCGTATCAAGTATGACCAAGAAAGAAATTGCGATTCTTGTCTTGAGAAGAGTGATTGGCATCTCTATCAGCGGATTAATAGTTCTTGGAACTCCTGTTGGCGTCTCTTTTATTGTGCAATATTATGATGTTATTGATGCAACTTTTCCTTACACAACATCACTCCTATCTTCTTTCATTTCATTATTCTTTCCAATAATTATTTCATACATGGTTGTATTAGAAGCTTATGCAGAACGATCTACAAGTGAATGGAACATAATTATAAGAACTTTTATTGTGAAAATGTCAACCACAGTGGCTCTCATGATTCGACAATTGTTTTTGTCCAACGATGGCGGAAAATGTGTTCAAACGGAAGCTGGTTTGGTTTTTTGGCAAATGATATGGATTGAATTTGGTATCAACATGTTCAAGACAATCGTTTTCACACCTATTCGATACAAAATTGGACGTCAATGCACAATGAAGAAGAGTGCAGATGAATACGAGGCAAACAGACGTGGTAAATTGGAGTTTTCTGTGCCAGATCATGTTATTGAGCTTCTCTATCGACAGAGTTTAATTTTTGTTGGCATGATTATGTCACCAATGATTCCCATTGCAGGGTTGATTTCGAACTTTATTCTCTATTTTGCAAAATATTTGGTGATGAAGTATGTGTGTAAATTCCCAGACAATCCTTTTGAGAGAGGCAGAAGTAGCCCTTTTAATCTGAACATGTTGCTTGTGACTTTTGTCCTTTGTTTGGTGCCACTAGGTTTCTTCTTGTTCCAATCATCAGGAAATGTTTGTGGTCCATTTAGAGCATCCATTCTCGCTTCAGAACAGATGCCTGTAGAGGCAGCTATGAACTCGTTGTCCATGGCATTTGCTTTTTATCAGGATGAAAACGCTGCCATGACATGGGAAAATATTTTGTTTTATGCCACTCACAAAATAACTCTGGGTTCTCTTGTTGCCTTATTTCTTATAATTTCTTATTTCCTTGCAAAATTTACCAGTATGTTCAGATTGAAATATTTAGCAGCAGAGCAAAGAGCAAACTTGGAACGAAAAGAAAAATTCCTTATTGTTCGAGAATATGTACATAGAACGAACGTAAAATATTGTTAATATGGATTTCTCTCCTTTCACAAGTAGAGTAGACTTTTAAATATCATAAATATTTCGTATTCTCTTTCCTTCTTGTCTTCTTTGCTTTTTTTCAGAATGCTTTTTCTTATCTTTCAATCGAATAGCATCTCCTTTCTCGGTTCTACCTTCCCTGGGCTTCCATTCTTTAGGAATATTGTATGCTTCTGCAATATATCCTTTCAATCTGTGAATTCCATCTTTCATGTTTTGATCTTGTGTTCTAAAACTGGATGCCTGAATGATTAATTCACCTTCCTTATTAATTTTGTTTGCATAGAGCTCTTTCAGCCTCTCTTTAACAATGTCAGGAATCCAATCAGCAGAATCTATTGGCAGTCTAACGTCAACTTTGGTATTGACCTTATTTACGTTCTGGCCACCTGGTCCAGAGCTTCTCGAAAATGTAATAATTAATTTCTCCTTCGGAATATGTCCATCAAATATTGGGCGGTCGGGATGCAAGTCCTCCGGATTTACATGTTTTGGAGGTATGTATTCAAAATCGCTAGCGTTATTATCGTCAATTTGGTCTTCTTCCTCTTGAATATCATCATCTTCTTTTGTGTCTTTCTTTCCTGAAGATGATGACAATAAATAATGATTAACATTGCCGAATTGAGTTTTATGATGAAACACTGAAAAGAGCTTGTTCTCATGATTTTCTATTTTGAAAAGGCCATTATTCCTTCTAATTCCGATGTAGTTTATGAACGAGTAATATTTTACAGAAGAGAAACAACAATTGCCAAGACAACGTGAAGTGAAAGATGAAAATTTTGAAGCAATCATTTTTTTTGATGGTAAGTTGAGGAATTCAAACGAAGATTGAAAATCATGTTCAAATTCTTCAATAATTTAATTTTACCTTAGTCGTGATCTCTTCTCAATTTTCAACTGCTTGTTTGATTTTGCTTGTTTCTCATTGTCACTCATCTGTTGTTGAGAATTTGCTTGTTGTATCTTCTTTTCAATTCTTCTCAATTGTTTAATTAATATTTGATTCACTACTTGATGTGTTAAATTCTGTTCAATGTATTGTCGAGCTCTTTTTCCCATCAATTTTGCTTCATTTCTATTTGAATAGACATATTTCATGAGTTTCTTCAAATGTTTGACATTGGGTATCACAAATTCTTGATCTGGATCTCTCTCTCCAATCACATCAATCAAATAAGAATTATGTAAATTCATAAATTGAAGTTGTCCTCCATAATTTGTACCAATAGTTGGTAATCCCATGGACATGGCTTCAGCATATGGTAATCCAAATCCCTCTCCACGACTTGGTAGCACAAAGCAATCCATATGATGATACATGTGAGGCATGACCGTTGTTGGAACAACTTGTGAAATAATATTGACACGAGGTAAATTCTCTCGTTTCAAATCTTTTCGTGTTTTGAGAAATTCGTGACGAATCTCATCGATTGCTTGCTCGACTACTTTCTGATCTCGTCCATTGGGATGCATGAACATGTAGGTCTGTAAATGAAGAGTCACATCTTTCACATTGGCAAATTCATCAAAATAAGCCATTAATAAATACTCTGGCCCTTTTCTTTCCTCATATTTGAAAACGGAATAAAAGTGATAATGATTTGGTTCATAGTCAAGTTGTTTGACAATCTTTTTCAATTGATCAATTCGTAAATACTTTGAATAGTAAGGACTATAGAAATCTGTGTCAATAGGTTCTGGAACGACTTGAAGTTTTTCAGGACTCACATGATACTTCTTAACGAGAATATCCACAAGGAAACTACTTGGTAGCCACACCTCATTCACTAATTTCAAATTGGAAATCCATTCTTGTGGTAATTTTTCAGATTCATGCATACTTCTTCCAATGACATATTTTGGAATTCCACTCAACTGAACCAGTCCTTTGTAGGGAAATGATTTTGGATATCTCGTTGGAGGTTTGTGAGAAATGAAAATGTCAATATCAGAGCTAATGTCATCTCGAGAAATTAATCGATCGAGACTTTCAAATTTGTAAGACTCTAATCCAAGGCACATGTCTTCTCTTCCAGTAATAATTCTCAAATTGGGTGCTCTATATTCCATGTCTAAATTGGTCACAAATTCTTCAGTTTCCATGAACCAACCAGAGCAAGAGCCAGCGCCAAAATCCCATACCAATGACATGCTTGTCATATTGTTCATGTGTTTCTTATATTCTGTGTCAAGAATTTCATTTAGAGTCTGTGTATGTTTTTTAAGGAATTTTTTCACATTTCCAATTGAATAAGTGTTGAAAGGAATAAATCGATTGGTTGTTGGTGGAGCTTGTTCATAGGCATTGATGGACTTAGAATGTTCTTCTTCATTCCGAGAGGAGGCACGTGACAGCACAAAACTCCAAGGATTTGAATTGTCCTCTTCTGAGACTGATTCTACGTTTGGCAACACGTAGGGAACTACAACAGAAAAATCATCAACTTGTGGTTGATGATCAAACACAATGTGTTTCTTTTGATTGTAGAGCTGTAGACACAATTGTATCTCATTCAATTCTCGACTCATGTAATCGATATCGAATTTCACATTTTTGAATTTTGAGGTCTTGAAGAAGGCTCCAGCAAATGCCACACAAATGTTATTGTCTAAATGTATTTTAGACGAGCTTGGAAGCGAAAAGTAGTTTCTACCTCTTCTGTAATGATAAGGTACTGGAATATTCTTGTCTCTTTTTGAAAGTCTGTATGTCATACTATAAATATTAAAAGATGAGTCGAGGTCGTTGGCGCTTGTGTAATTATAACTTGGTTTTTGTGAAATGACATTAATTGGATAAATGAGCATGGAACCCAAAATAGCAGATTGAGTATTGCATTTCAATTGACTCAACTTCAATTTAAATATTTCTTGAGAGGATGTTCCAAATAAATGTACTTCATAAGGAAGAAGGAATAAATACTCTCCTGTCGAATGTTCTAATCCTATTTTCAATAATTCCATTTCATTCTTGATCTCATCGACTAGAATTACTTTCTTTTGGAGTTTTTTCAAAAACTTGGGAGTTGTTTGATCCTTTTCTTTAAATAACAGCCATTCCAAGATGACATTTTCTCCAATGTTTTGACTCGTAATAAATTTAAAATCACTCTCTCTCAATGATGGTGTTACAAGAATGGTGAGTTTTGAATCTGTGACTTCATATCCTCCTCCATCTTCACATGAAAATCGTTGATCAGAAGAAGCTCTTAATTTAAGAGTTTGCTGTTGATGAGATTTAGATTCCTTCGTATGAAGAGAGTTCTTGGCCAATTTGTTTTCCGAATTGCTCGAGTGGCTCGTGATGATATTAAATTTCGATTGCAAGACCAAAAACAAAAATATGAACAAGGAAAAGAGAATGGCCACTGACACAGTCACACGAGACTTGTTCATTCCTCCTCGAATATTTCCAGCAGCACGTGATGTTTTGCTACTACTCATACAGCAACAACACAATCTTCGGATCAGAGTGATGAGAGGAGATTTTTGATGGTGGGTACTCCGTATTAGCATTGGTTTGTTGGGTGTGTAATTGCTGTTCAATGATGATGATGATACTTGGCTGGTTATCGGTTCAAAGTCATTCGTAAAGTCATGAGAGGATGAAGTGGGGCCATTGCGTGTGAATGATGTGGTCATGGCAACTCCAGTCGATGATGCTCCTGTCACCATAACATTTCTGTTGTGCATTTTTTGTTGAAACAACATGTTGAGGTCTTTTCTCTCATGAACAACTCCGTGAGCTTGAGAATGCTCGAGAGGGAGATTTCGTAATATTCTGAGACGCACTCCAAAAAAATTGGCGCCTTTTCTTGCCTTATCTCGTGTGGCTTATTGAAACTTGTTGGGATTCTATCCTCTTCATAGTGTTGCCAAGAAACCAATTCATCAAATCAACAGTGAAGCGTGAGGAGGAATGAGCAGCGATATTTCAAAAGATACAGACCATTTCATTCACGATTCGGGCGCTGATGAACATTCCTTGGTTGCAAGCCAAGAAGCGGCCACTTCCGAAATAAGGAAGATGAGCATTGAAGAATGTAATCCAGACACAAGCAATCATCTGCAACATGAAAGGACAGAGAACCATTTAGATGATTGCCTCACTTCAAACTTTGCTCTCAATCATGAACCACATGAAGAAACTATTTATTCCGCTCCATCACAATTCTTTCTAGTTCTGAAAGAAGATGCCTATAATTGCTCCTCAGACTCTGCCAATTCGTCAACCACAGCTTCTCCAATGCCATTTTATGTGAATCCGTCACTGTTTTCTAACCCTATTCCTTTTCAGCAAGAACACATTATTTCCAGTCAAAGCCATCCTTCTGTAATTAATCAGTCCTTTGAGGATGAAGAAGTCATAATCCCTCCTTTGAAAATACCTGTTAATGCCTCATCTCTCCAGTTAGATGTACAACACTCAGTTCATTCAATTTCGCAGACCGAAAGAGAAGAATTGGATGCTTATTCGGATGAATATGATGACGCAGAAGTAGCTCAGTATTTGGACATGGTAGAGGTTTTGACAGAATACACGGATTGTGACGAAACTCTTTCCAACCTGAACTCAAGCTCGTCTTCAATTTCATCCATTCGATCTGTTTCTTCGGCACCAAAACATCCTTCGTCACCACCCTCTCTTAACTCCAGTACTGCCGACAGCAAACACGCAGAACATGCACTCAAAAAACTGTATCCAAAACGGTCATCTGAATCATATATTGCCAAGAAAAAACCATCCTCGAGCAATTCCACTCGTCCTCCCTTCCTTCCATCATCTACATTCACCAAACCAGAACACTATGTCTCTCAATATGCAGTCATTGAGAAACCTGTTATTAAGAAAACCAAACCTAGTGTTAATACTACTATATCAACTAAGCAAAATGTGATTGTAAAAGAGAAAAAGCAGACCAAAATAGGAGATACGGGAAGCGGTGAAGAAAATGAAAATATTAGGAAGGTGAATAAGAAAACTGTCACTAATAGCTCAAAAACTGGTTCCACAAATTCCCTTTCTAGCAATCCCGTTACCAACACCCCGTCTATTCCCAATGCTACACATACATTTCTAAAGCGTAAAAGTATATCGTTTGTGATCCCTTCAAGCTCTCCCTCCACTGCAGGAACGTCAAAACCTCCAACAAAGCCACCAACAGAAAGACTGACTTCTTCTAGAAAAAGCAAAGTCTCAGACCCATCCAAGCCATCTTCGAAACAAATGGGATTAGAAGAACCTAAAACTTCTCGAACAGCCACACAAACACCCGTCATCAATCCTCCAATCAGCTCTTTCATAGCCGAGTATCAAGGAAGAAAAAAGAAAGTTGAATTTGTTGCTGGAACATCGTCCATTACGACACTTCATGCCATCTCCAGGAAAATTAAGGACAAGTTTCAAATTAATCGAAAAGAAAAAATTCTTCTCATGTATTTTGACCGAGAGTACAAACAATGGTTAGATGTGGACACGATTAAAGATTTGAAAGGAGCTAAAGTGAGAGTACAAATAGTGACCAAACCTGATTCACCAACAAGTAAGCCATCAAACACCTCGGAATCGCCTGCTGACACGCCTTTGTCTCCGTTTGGCGAATCTTTCGAATTGTCTAAAGGCTGGATTGTCATGAAGTCATTGGGACTGGGTTCTTTTGGAAAAGTGATTCTTGTGTACGATTCGATACATAACGAAATGATTGCCGTAAAGAAAATACTTTACTCGCCAGAAACAAACATAAAACAAAAAATAGAGAGAGAAACTTCCATTATGAAGACTTTAAGGCATGAGAATATTGTTCAATTTAAGGGCGTAGAGTTCTCTTCAGAGTGGGTATACATCATGATGGAGTTTTTGAGTGGTGGCTCGGTAAAACAAATTTTGAAAAGAATGGGAAGAGGCTTGACAGAAGGAGTCATACAATTGTACTTGAAACAAATTCTCAGCGCTTTAAAGTATCTCCATGAAGAGCGAGATGAACCTATCTTTCACAGAGACTTAAAATGTGACAACATATTGCTAAAGGTAAGTGGACATTCCTTAATCCAAGTTGTATATTGTGCGTTAAAGAATGCAGAGTTGATTAAGCTGTGCGACTTTGGTGAATCCAAGCTAATTTGTAAAAAGAGCCATTTAGACAAGTCAAAACAATCTGGATCATTAACACTCTCAAAAACCAAAGGAGCTCTTACAGGTACAATTCCGTTTTTATGTATTGAGCAACTCAAAGGCGAAATTAATTTCAAAAGATCTCACGCTCCTGGTAAGTTTTATTGACACTTTTCAACTAAGCGTACAATTGGTATAATGGAATAATTTCGATTTGGATCATTCTCCAGACATTTGGAGTGTGGGTATGACAATACTTGAGATGCTTTTGGGAAAGAACATTTGGTTTCTATCATATCCTCCGAACTTAACAACAGAATATCAGTACGTGGAGTTCATGATCAATAACGTGCATTTGATATATGACAACATTCCTTCCTTCATTTCGGCAGAGTTGCGCGATTTGATTTTACATTGTCTTGATTTGTAAGTAGGTTAAAGGTTAAAATGGAAAACTAACTTGCAAACCAACAAAGAAATCCTGAAAAAAGGCCCAAAGCTAGCGAGCTGTTGTCACATTCATTCTTCTCTATTGACTTCTCCGAGAGTATCAAGAACGACATGTGTGACATTTACAAACAAATTGATTCCATTAGAGAGGAATATCATCGATTACATCTTGCCAAGCTCCCAACCTATAAATCCCTCACTAAGGATGCACCTGACTCGTTGAACTCCATGTCTCTCTCAAAGTCTTTCTTTGAATAAATCTCAAATTATTTATAATGGTCCGAACGCGCCATCTATCACCCACAACCATAAAAAATGTCTGACAATCAAGGAGGCGTACCACCACAAGGAACACAAGAACTAACCGTATTTGTGCAAAATTTGCTTCATCAAATGGTAAGAAATCGAAACAAATCAAAGCTCGGATTGTATTCATCATACCCCTCATTGTATAATCATGATATACAAACCTGCGGATCATGTCATCAACAACTGCTGCAAATCATTCGGCATTAATTCTAATCAAAACAATAATTTCAATGATGAATAACAGCAAAAAAGATTCCAAGACATGTCTGACACAATTATAAAAAGGAGTATGTATTTCATAGATCAGTGATCATTTCAACCAGCATCCATAATTATTATTAATTGTACTGTAATGATTAGTTGATGAAATGGGAACCAGAATAGATGACTTAGAAAAGAGCATCGGAGAGTTAATGCAACAAGCAGGAAGTAAGTATAATTCCACAATTTAAACTGCAGAATAACATCTGAAATCCTATTACAGTTCCTGAAGAACAACTTAAAGATGATTCCAATTCAAATGAAAACAAGTAAATGATCAGTACTGTAACGTCAGTCACTCTAAATAAATAATATATTATTATGTACATCAGATGTGTTTGAAGTAACACAAGTTCGGAGAAGAATTTGCCTCTGCTCCGTTAATATCTTCAAAAAAATCCGAATCATTGAAGAACCGAAAACGCACCTGGTGAATCATGCTTGCCGGCGTCAACATCCGAAAATCAATTATCATCACCAAGGAATTTCATCAGCAATAACAAATTCAAAAGAATCACAATGACCACGAACACCAGTAACACAACGCACCATTCGTTTTCATATTCATTATTGATGAGTTTTTTATTATTTATTTCATATTGTAGTATAAATCAATTAAACGTTGTGGTTGATGCTCTTTCATTGAGTCCCAAGGCTCTTCCATCATTCATACCGATCGGATTCAAACCCTATCCAATCTCTGCCACTGCTTTTAAACCTTTATATTTTGAATTAGTCATTTCTCCGAATGATACGACCTATCAGGGTTTTTCAATTTCAATCATGTGTGATGGAGATGGTGGATGCACTCCAGCCATCACTACTTTGAACGTGAGTACAGACCCAGCCATGATTGCTGATGGAAACTCAATGTGGGGCTCTAACGGAACTTCTGCATATCCTGGTTTGACAATTACATCATTTTCAACTCCTCCTTTCAAACAAGGAGTGAATTATTATATTGCATATTCGAGTTCTATTGATATACCCCATGCAAGCATTGTCTGTCAAGGGTTTAAATCCAATAAGGTATTGGTGAGTCCAAAAGAGAAGTTGCACGTTGAAAAGATTTCTCAACACAAAATTTTAGTGAAATCGTCAATATCACAGGTCTCTAGTAATGAAAGATTGGTCATGACTACCAAATATTCAGTCATGGTACCGCTTGCTCATAGTACAGGTGTTTCAGAAAATCAAGAGCTTGTGTCAACAATTAGATCGCAACAGAAGGGATTTGATTTATTCAAGAAAGGATTTACTTTTGCCAGAGCTGGAAATTTTGATTTCCATAGAAAAATTATTCATCCAAATTACTATTATTCAGCAACTTTAAAAAAGTATCAATACAGAGCATGTAAAGAATATATATACAAGATTTACAGATATGATTCTGCGCTAAACAACAAATTGTTTCCTACCTCAACACATCAAGCAACTGATACATTAAGGCAATTCTTTGAGGAACATGTTCACCAAATGTCCCTAATTTTTTCAAGCTTGGCAGAAAATAGCAAAAACTCATTCTGTAAGCACATTGATGACATGCCTTTTGGAGTAGCAGATTTTACTGTCAGCAATGAATTTTCTGATAACACGCCCATTGCGTTGATAATGGTAGTTTCATCCAGAGAGAATGATCAAATCGAATATGTGCATTATCCAGTATTAGTGCATCTGACTGAGGACAGAACATTTCTTTCTCGAGTAAGCAGCTACGTTTCTAACGTACTGTCCACAGTGTTTAACCCCAAACGTTGGATCAGAGATTTATAGAGTGAGTGTAGTGCCATTCTATTGATGAGTTTGTGTCATCTGCAATTTCACTCCTCTTTGTTCACCACGACTTGATACTTTTGTGTCTATGTTGAATATCAATACATAATTAATTTTAAATAATAAATTACTGTATTTTACATTTGTTGAGAAGGTTGAGATTGTTCGCTGTTGTTTTGCTTCTCCAAATAAATCAAATAATTTGCTTGTGTCTTTTCTATCCGATCAAAATCAAAAAATAAATAACTATTTTGCAAATCTGATGTGAGTCGGAGAAGATTTTGGCATGCATCAGCCATGGATGCTGCAGTTACAGATAGTTGTAATTCATCCTTTTCGTTTTGAGTTTTGTTAACATATTTCGTTGAAATTGGATTGGGGTCCATCACTCGGGAAGCATCAACCAGTTGCTCCATCAACAATCCCAATCTATTGATTTCTCTATCCAAAATCTCATACCTCATATCTGTAATGGCTAATTGTTCCTTTCCGAGATTTGCCAAAGGTGATATTCCTTGCCCAGGTTTTGGTTGATTTGCGGCAGCTGGTCTTGGTTGATTCATTTTTTGGTTTCGAAAAATGAATAGGGATTGATGTTGCCATGAACAATGTTGTTGTATTTAAAGTACAAATTAATCACACCAATATAGAGTAGTAGTAATACAAGATGTTAACTGTTGTTGTTACATGTAAATTGTTCACGCACGCAGTTACCAAATCATCATTTAAAATTTGTATGGACGTTTCAAACCAGGAACAAAGGTAATGACAGACTTGTTTTCAGTGTATTCATGCAATGCAGCTTCACCCAAGTCACGACCAATACCACTTTGTTTGTAACCACCAAATGGCACGTTTTGGAAGAAAGCATTCCAGCAATTCACCCAAACAGTTCCTGCCTTCAATCCACTGGCAACACGGATTGCCTTGTTCAAATCATTAGTCAAAACACCAGCTGCTAAACCATATTCAGAGCTGTTTGCTCTCTTAATAGCCTCTTCAACTTCATCATCATTGTAACGAATAACGCTCATGACTGGGCCAAAGATTTCTTCCTGTGCAATCTTGTGAGTATCTTCGACATCAGCAAACACTGTTGGCTTAATAAAGTAACCTCTGTTTCCGAGTCTCTCACCACCAGTGACAAGTCTAGTGTGCTTCTTACCATAATCAATGTAGCTCATAATCTTGTTGAATTGTTCCTCACTGACTTGTGGACCTTGCTCAGTCTTCGTATCAAATGGATCACCAACAATTCTCTTTTCAGCCTTTTCCTTTGAAATCTTTAAGAAATCTTCATAAATGCTTGAAGCAACATAGACACGAGAGCTGCAGGTGCATACTTGTCCTTGGTTAAAGAATGTACCAAAGTTTGCAACATCAACAATTTTGTTGAGAGATTCACGATCCTTGACATCTCCCAAAACAATCAATGGAGATTTACCACCGAGTTCCAAAGTGACTCGCTTCAAGTTGCTTTCAGCGGAAGCTGTAACCAAGACATCACACTTAGATTCAAAAGCTTGCAGAAAGAAAAAGTGGGAACATACCTTTTTGAATCTTTTTACCAACTTCAGTGCTACCAGTGAAGGAAACTTTGTCAACATCGTTGTGACTACATTTTGGATACAATCACAAAGAATAAGGAATGATTAAGGAATTATCACACATGAAAAACTTACTATACCAAAGCAGCACCAGCAGTTTCACCAAATCCACTGAGAACCTGAATGACACCATCTGGGAAACCTGCTTCCTTGGCCAAAGATGCTACATACAGGGCAGACAATGGAGTTTGCTCGGCTGTTTTCAAAATACTAACGTTACCCTATAGTGTCAAATGTGAATTACAAAAAATCGTTTGCACAAGTATGTGTGTAAACTTACAGTTGCAAGACAAGGAGTCCACTTCCAAGTGGCCATCAACAATGGGAAGTTCCATGGGACAATCTGAGCACAAACTCCAATAGGCTCTCTTTGAGTGTAACAAAAGTAATCACCCTCCAATGGAATAGTGTCTCCATTGATCTTGTCAGCCCAACCAGCAAAGTATCTAATGGTGGAAATGGTCATGGCAACGTCGGCATTTCTAGCCATTTCACGTGGCTTACCATTGTCCAAAGACTCAAGATCAGCAATGTAGTCAGCATCTCTCTCAATTAAATCGGCCCATCGGTTCATCAATCGACTTCGTTGATGAGGAGAGTAATTTCTCCAAACATTTTCAAATGTGGAACGGGCAATCTTGACAGCTTCATCAACATCAGCCTTGGTAGCTTCACTCACTTGACAAATTTCTTCCTCGGTGGCTGGGTTGATCACAGAGAATTTCTTTCCCTCTCTTCCTTCAACGAATTGACCTCCAATGAAGAGCTTGGTGTATTTAATGTCGACCTTGTTCTTCTTGTTGGCTACAGTTGAGGTGGAGAAGAGACGACGAGAAGCAGAATTGGTGGTGGATGGAGCAATGCTGCCAGTATTGCGAAGGATTTGAGTGGAGAGTTTCTTCATCTTGGTAATACTAGAGTATTTGGATTGAAAACGAGATTACCAAAATCGATTCATGATGGAATGAGATACGTGTCAGAATACAAGAATCCGAAAATGCTCGTGATCAATCATGCTTTGATCTGGAAGAACCATATTACTTACACAGACGGTAGAATGCTGTGGATTTTTTTTGTTGGTGAGATGAGAGGTGTTGTAAACTCAAGAGCCTTTTTGCTCGTTGTCATTCTTTAACGGGTAATTTTGAAGAAAACATGTTCCCTTCTATCTTTTGAAAGAACGATGCAAGTGTTGCAAACTTTATGAAAATCATTGATTTTTTATCCAGAAACTTGTGCTAGTCCTGATTGAACTCAATCTTGTGTTGCTCATTCGGATTCACGCTCAACATTTTACTGCACCGTTCCAACTCGAAATTACCTCCTCAAATTACCATCAGTGATCGTAATTGATCTCGTTGTTGTTGTTGGTCGACGAGGCCTCAAGCATTGTGCTTCCTCATTCAAATTGAAATAACACTGCATCTCGCAAATTCATCATTATCGGCAATTTTTGCAGCGCTCTCATCTATTTTTAACAACAAAAAATTTTGCTGTTTTAGTCTTCACCTTCATCAACAACATCAACAACATCCAATCACCACCTCCCAAATCATCACCAACAACAAGAAATACAATAACAATAATCGGTTAATATCAGGATCATAGTTTTCCATTGTAGTAGTGAATTCTGGTATTGAATTATTTTTATATCCCCGTAGTAGTCCTGGTTCTGAAATCCGTTATCGCCATCTAGCACTATTCAGTGTACTTGATTGGAGTAGCTTTCACGACACGTTGATACACTAGTCACCATCATCATAATTAACAACATTTAATTCTTCTTCTTCTTTTTTTTCATCATCACCTCATATGCTTGTATTACATTCTAGAGACCAATTCTAAACTTTGTTTTTTCTTTTTCATTTCATTCTTACTTTATATACTTCTTTTAGATATTATAATATGATATGGGTTGCAAGATTATTAGGATCGTTTTGGAATAGCTACAATGACAATCAATTACAGAGGTTTTTTCACGCCTCTGTAATCATCAACAAACAGCAAATGTACATTTATGGAGGAGTGGACAAAGTGGAAGGTCAACAAGTTACTAACTCCTTCGTAGTTTATGATTTAGAATCAGGCGAATATCACTGTTTAAACGATGTTATTAAGATTCTTAGAAAGAAAAAGGTTACTAAAACACATTCAACAACAACACCATCACTTATCAAACGTGCAAACAAGCACGAAAAGCTAATTAGAAATGATTATGAGGTTTTCGAAAATGCAAAATTACCGAAACTTTTTCAACACACTATGGTAGCCCTCTCCAAATCTGTTTTATATATTTATGGAGGTCAATTAGAAAAGGGCACCCCAAGCAATGCTCTTTATCAGTTCAATATCGAAAGCATGGAATGGGTGAAAGTGAAGTGTACGGCTCGCCATTCTACTGAACCCAATTTACCAGCCTTATTTGGGTAAGTGTTGATCATGCAATATTACTCATTTTCTACTAAAATTTACAAAATCATGTACAGACATACTGCCAACGTCGTTGATGGAACCAAGATTTATGTGTTTGGTGGTACTGATGGAACCAAATATTATAATGATCTTATTGTTATCGATACTGAAACAAATACTTGGGTCAGAGAAAAGACCAATGGTTCTAGACCTCAACCAAGATATGGCCATTCTTGCGTCCTTTACAACAACTCACTTTACGTTTTTGGAGGGGGAAACGATCAATCATTGTTTAACGACTTGTACAGTCTTGACCTTGACACCCTTACTTGGAAGAATATTAAGATTGAAGGAACGACTGATTCTGCCAAACGAGTTCATCACACTGCCAATGTCATTGCCAACAAGATGATTGTCTTTGGTGGATTAGTGAGCTCTCATTCTCAATCAAAGGATCTCATGGTACTGGACTTGGAACACTTTAGATGGGATGTTGAACATCCACATGTTGATAGAAATTCTTCTTCCCCTCCCTCACTTTGTGGACACACCACCCAATTAGCTGGAACAAAGTTATGGATTGTTGGTGGAAAATATAATAATGATCAAGACAACTCAGAGATGTCCACTAACGTCTATACTTTGGAAACTGGTATTCGAGGTATTGAACCTATAGACTGTGGAAGATCCACACTAACGACTGACTTGAGCTCTTTGATTGACAATGAAGAGTTCTCTGACACTATTTTAGAGTATAACGGACAATTCTACCATGCTCACAAACCAATTATCTACGCACGGTCTCCCCTATTATACAGGGAATGCATAAAAGGAGTGGCAAATGATATAGTTAATGTTGGAGATGCAGCTGATGCTCTCATGAAAAAGAAAAAAGCTAAAACTGACGAATTCCAGTCTCTGAAGCAAAAAGACGAAAAGGTTAAAAGTGTTGGATTCCATGGATTTTTGGAGTATCTTTACACTGATAGAGTTGGCTTTCTGGATGGAGAAGAAGTTCCAGATGTCGATATTAAGAACTGTATTTTTGAACTGGTGTTTCTGGCAGTTGCATTTTCTATTGACAGATTGTTTGCTCTATGTTCAAAACATCTGGATTCAACTATCACTTCTTCCATTCCGGCTCCAGCTTTGTATTCTGACATGAAGAGGCTGTTTGAGTCAACTGAAAAAAGTGTTCTGTTGGAGAAACAAGACACGGATCTATCTTCTCCGATGTATTCACCAGGCTCGAAAATTCATTTCGATTTTAGTCACTATTCTACTCCTTCTCACAATGAACCTGAATCCGAAGATGACGACGACTCTTATTCGATTAACTCTCCAATGTCTATATCAACTCAAGATGGCGGTAACATTTTCAGTACAATTCTCAGCAATACTACTTTGCAACAGGCTGATCATTCAATTTGTGATGTATTATTTGAGGTCGGTACAGAGAAGGAAAGAATTGCTTGTCACCGTTGTATTTTAATGTCCCGATCTAAATTCTTCAGACGAATGCTTGCATCAAAACCGAAGGATCAACTTACTTATGGAGTACAAAAGGTTGATTTATACGAATTGAGCGGCATTAGACCAGAAGTGTTCAAATTGGTGCTTCAATATCTTTATACTGGAAATGTATCGGTCAATTTTGATATTTCCGTGGAGTTGTTAATTGCTGCTGAAATTTATCAAATAGAAAGATTGTCTTTGATTTGCCAAAGCGTCATCGAGAAAAAGATTCATCCAGGAAACGTTTCCACAATTCTTGGAATTGCTGATTCTTATGACGTTAAACATTTGAGAGAAACATGCACATATTTTATAGTGCACAACATGTCGAAGGTAAGAAAAACTGTGAATTACAAGAAGGAGCTGTCGTCAGATCTCAAACATGAGCTCAAAGAGCTCAGAAAGCAGTTTAGACAACAAGAGGGATCCAATTTTTACGAGCAATCAGAATATGCACTTCCATTCTCCAGCTACTATCATTCACAATTTGCTTCCTCTTCGTTCTCGAACAAGCAAAGAAAAAAAAGCAATCTCAAGCAAAAACAGGCGTCATCTAAAAACAAAATTCCAAGCACTCCAAATTCGGCTCCTCCAGCAACAAAATTGCAATCACCAGGAACATCAAGAAAAAAGATTAGGAAGAAATCATCTTCTTTGGTGGACATGGCAGACGATTTTCATGAAGAAGTGTCGTATTTAACAGAATCTCCTGCTGTGTTGCTTGGTGTCAGTCCTCCAACAACCTATGTTCCAATCACCGCTGAATATTCAACTACTTTGATCATTAGCGAAAGTCCAATTGGAATTTCCAAGAGGAGAAAACCAAAGAAGAAGAATGTTCTCCCGTATCATTGAAGTCATTAATCTTTTTTCTTGTAAATATTAAATAAACACGCCACAAATTTCGTTCGTCCATTCATAGTGCATCAAAAGTTTAACAACTTATTTGAAGAAATTTATTGTTCTTCGACAAGACACTGTTTTTTGAATGCTTGTTCAATGAGGTGAGAAGCGTATTTATGGCCCGTCTCGTTGACAAGTTTGGTAAATTGGGATTGGGGGTTTTCAAGTAGTTCCGTTGGTTTACCATACTCAATAATTTCACCGTTTCTCATTACAGCAATGGCATCAGAATCAATAATAGTGTCCAGTCTATGTGCAACTGTAATGATCGTTGAATCTTTAAACTCTTCACGAATAATTTTTTGTACTAGGGCATCACTTTTGTGATCCACAAATGCAGCTATGAGAAAATTATGCGTCCATGGTTTATATTAAGAAATTAAAATCTGCACCAATTATTCGAATACTTACTACTTTCATCAAAAATAATAATTTTTGCTTTTCGAAGAATGCACCGACAGAGTGAAAGTAATTGTCGCTCACCAATTGAAAAGTTGCTACCATTCTCTGAAACAATTTCGTTCAATTGCAAACTAAATTGGCTGACTTTTGATTTCAGTTGGACTCTTTCCAAAGCATTCCAAATCTCATAATCCTCAAACTCATTGAAAATATCAAGATTATATCTCAAAGTACCTGAAAATAGAACTGGTTGTTGAGGAATAATTAAGAGTGATTTTCGTAGAGTCTTTAATCCAATCTGTGAAATATTCAAACCATCCACAGTGATACTTCCCTGGAATGGCTCAATAAATCTAAACAAGGTAATTAAAAGACTACTTTTTCCAGATCCTAATGAATGGTTGTTGGGACACATATAGTTACAACACAAAGGGTGATTAAAAAACAGAGTTTCATACTACTTACCCGTTCTATATTTTCATCAATTCAAAAAAAAACATATTCCCACCTCCATTAAGTTTCCTTTCACACTTGTACTTACCTTCCAACTAGTCCTAATTTTGTTCCTGGCTGAATGTCCAACGAAATTGATTTCAATACTGGATCCAAATCATCTCTATATTTCACAGACATGTTTTCAATCTTCACATGACCTTGCGTGGGCCATTGTGTTGGAATTGGATCATTCTCCAACTCTGTAGGTGCTTCTCTATCAATTCCGTGACAATAATGAAGAATTCTTTCAACGCTGGTCATAGAGCTCTCTAAATCTACAAATAATCGAACCATTTGTGTGAAGTGTTCAGTAAGTTGTAAAGAATAAGTGATCGAGAGTGCAAGAAATGCCGGACTCACATATGGAGTGACATGTCTTGCTAGAATAGAAAATGCAGCAGTTGAGAAAATGACTACTTGAGCCACCACTTGAATTCTGACTCCAAGCCATCGGTTAATTAAATATCTATAGTGTGAATGTTTGGCTGTAAAGTCAATTTTCATAAAATTTTCCTCAAATATTTGCTCATGAATTAAAAGTGCCTTAATAGTATTAATTCCATTCAGACAGGATGAAAAATGAGAAAGTACAGGACTTTTTGAAATAGATTCCAACCTTCTGATATCACGAGAAGCTGTTCTATAATACGCTTGAATAATATAAAAAGCAACTGCTACTGGAAACGCAACCAATAGAAATAAAGGTGTCACAATAGCAATCAATACAAGTGTGAGAACAATGTTCAAGAACGTGTTGATACCATTCGCCAATGTGAATAACATTTCACTATCTGTAGCGTTGAGATCTTGTGTGAAACGGTTCAGTATTCTACCCACTGGGTTTTGATCAAAAAATAAAATTGGAGCTCTCAACGCTCCATTTAACATCTTTTCATGAATTCGATTTGAGCTCTTAAGAGCAGCAAATGCAAAACTTGATCCTCGCACAGTGATGATTAAGGCATCAATAATTCCAAGTAAAAAGTAAATCCACACGTAGGAAGCAATACTAATATTGAAAGTATTCATATTCATCAGAGAAATCCATAAACTTGAGGCAAGCTTAGATCCAATAGCAAGCAGAGAGGTTGTCACACAAATGATAAAGACAATTAGACCAAATTCTTTGAGGTAGTTAAAAACAACTTTCCAACTAATGTCTCCAGAATGTTTCTCTTCGATTGATACTAATTTACCTTTTGAAGACGAAGTACTGGGAGATTCATTTTGTGACAAAGGAAGACTCTTATTTTCTCGTCCATTCTTTGTTACGTATGATTCTGTTTTCAAATTTGTTTCCACACTCGTCAAGTCATTCGTCTGTGCCATTGGATGATCTGTTTTTGACTCCTCATCATTTTCTCTAATTAACTTCGAAAAGTCATAGGCGTGCATTATAGCTGAGAGATGTCCCTGTGCGACCACTGTTCCCTTATCGAGAACAATGACTTCATCGGCCATTTCCAATAGCTGTAGGGAGTGTGTGATTAAAATTCGAGTTCGATCTTTCAAATAATCCTGAATGCATTCCTTGAATATTTTCTTACATAAACGAGCATCCACAGAGTTGAGAGATGAATCCATGAGAATAATGTCAGCATTGGAATAACAGGCACGTGCCAAACTTATTCTATGCTTTTGTCCAAGTGAAAGATTAATTCCAGAATAACCAATTTCAGACATGTCATAGTTTTGGAACTCTTCAAGGTCATCTCTTAATTGACATACGTCAAGAATTTGTTGATACCGTTCATGGTCAAATGGAAGACTCTTATCGAAAATGATATTGTCTCGAACGGATCCGTTAATCATCCATGGATTTTCATCACTAAGAGCTATTTTAGAACTTGGATGAACATGTAGAGAACCCTCCTTGATGATAGTATCTCCATAAATGGTTGAAAATAAGCTTGATTTTCCAACTCCAGTATGCCCAATGATACAATATAATTTACCCTTTTTGAGAGTAAGATTGATGTTTTTAAGAACTGCGTCTGACTCGTCGTTCCATGTGATTGTTGCTTTTTTGAATTGAATGGCAATGCTGTCATCAGTCAATGTATAGCCATCTTCCTTAGAGGATTGATGATGACTTGGCAATTGTGCTATATTGGCATGATCGTGAGGAAGGTGAGACAACTCATCGGCATATAAAAAGTCTCCAATTCTTTTGGCACTCACATATGAGCTAACTGCTAAAGACAAAAATGTGGGATAGTGAAAGAGTGGATTTCTAATGTTCTCAAAAAGCACCAAACCTGTGAACATGGAAGAGATAGTTAGTTCTCCTCCGAAATAATGATAGCATATAAATGTCACGCTGCTTCCTGCAATAGAGACAAACACAGAGACAAATTGTTGAAGATTTCTAACAATTGCTCCTTTTTGAAGACCATTATATTCCTTACTTCTTGATTCATGCACTTTTTCTTTCATTCCATCTTCCATTGCAAAGAATTTAACAATTCGAATACCGTTCAAAATTTCGCTCATTGTTTTCACTCGATCGTCCCTAAAGGAGGAGACTGCTGTTTCAATTTTTGATAACCACCTTGCTAGCAGAGCTAAGAGAGGACTCATTGCTAACATGGCAACAATACCAACTAGTGAGCTATATCCAAAAAACAAAAAGACTAAAATCATTCCCAACAACACTGCAAGAGGAATGATCCATAGTTCATGCATGTCGATGGCCATTCCACTCAATCGATTCGAGTCTGTTGTGAATAAATTGGTTACCTCACCACTTTGAAATTTGCTTCTATTTGTAGGAGTAATTCTTGTGAGTTTTTGAAAAATAGATGCTTGCAGCGATCCTCTTACTGCTAGCCACAATTTACAATTTGCATAATAATAATGCTGTAAGCAAATCAGAGAAATAATATTAAGGATTATTAGTAAAACTAGCAATAAAAATTGAAAGTAAATATTACTGAGAGGAAGTTGTGCAATAATCCAATAGGTATTACTTGTCTCATTTTGTTGTGAGGTGAAATTTTGTGAATTACTTTGTATGGAATAGAATTGAGATTGCAGTGAAATTGAGTATAGATCTGGCACAGAATGAAACCCATTCAAGGACGTCCTATTACTTTCAACACTGTCATCCATCTTATTTTCTCCATTTTGTACATATTGTGTTCGAATTGATTCCAATAGAACATAAAAAATTAATGGACACAAATAGCTCGCAAAAACAGAAACCAATCTCCACAATGCGTTCACATAAAAGCCCTTCCATCGAAATACTCTTTCTAATAGTAATATCAGTAAAGTTCCATGACTTCTTCGAATACTTCCATCTTTGGAATAATATTTTCGTTCATGCTCAAAACTCGTTTTGAAAGAATGATTAAATTTTTCAAATTGATTCTTGCATTTCAATTCTGCGCCTAATTTAGGAATATCCGAGTGAGACATTCCATTAAATTGACTAGCATCGTTACTGTCTTCCTCAATATTTACATAATTTCGTATTCGTAGCAATTGCAAAATTCTTTCAAGCCAATTCGAAATAAACTTTCCTCCAGCTTTTTTAAATCCGACATGAATCAGTGGACTCACAAAAGAAAATAATAGCCATGAAAGCAAGGAACTGTTGGCCTCATAATCAGAGGGAGATGAAACATCAACTCCGTCTTTGAAATTATCTTGCTCTCCGCTACTAGTAGGAGCCGCTTCTGCTGCATGATCCTGGTGAGTGTAAAGTTGTTCGTCGTTGATGATGAGTGCTTGTTCTTCAATGTCGTGAGGTTGCTCGTCTTCTTCATTCGTTTCGTTCATGATGGATGTTGTCAACGAGAATAATCAACAAAAATCGAAATGTGTGTTTTTTTTAATTTGCTCAAACTCCGAACGTTCCCGCAATTCTTTTATGCACTTTGCGACTGTTCATTGTGTCGAAAATGACTTTTTTAAACAAATAACCAAACTAACCTCGAGGTTTCATGAATAGGGCTTCCATGTTTTTACAATCCAAACTGGCAGATGAATTACAAAATATGTTGTGCTTTCACAATGCGAGGTCAATCCCAAAGCCTCCCTCATTTTCGTCCTGAAGTCTCCCAACAAATCTTGGTATTTCTCTTTTCCATGCTGTTCCATAAATAAATGTAATGAACTCCATGTACTAATGAAACCAATATATTGATCTAAAGTAACCTTGCTCGTTATTGTATACGTTATATATTCCTTATTTTGCGGATAAGGAATATGAGGAATGTGCTTGTATTCTGTGTCAATGTGATATCTTCGGCTCGTCCAACAATCTTTCAAAAGATCTGAATGATAAAATTCAAGGAGAGTTTTTTGTGCTTGTTCATTCTCGAATGTGTGAAGACCATAACACCATGAAACAAGTAATCCACCTTTCTTTAGCACTTTGTCAACGCTTTTAAAGAACTTTTCAAAGTCAAACCAATGTAAGCTTGCACTTGAGACAATAAGGTCAAATGTTTCCAAAGTGTCACTCGTTTCCTTTTTTATACTACACGATACTAGTTCCTTGTCACTATTATTTGTTGGTTCATAATTTCCACTGATGTATTTTCTAGCTAGGGCTTCCAAATTTTCCGCAACACCAATCTCAAAATCTACATTGGTCATGGTTTGATAATTGTCTCTCAATTGTTGTCGAGCCAAAGATATTTGGTTCAGTGATGTGTCGACACCAATAACATGTTTGCAATATGGTGCCAAATCAAAAGTTGCCTGTCCACTACCACAGCCAACATCTATGGCGATCCAACTTTTCACAGAGTTCAAGAGCAGTTGTTTTGGTGACATTAAGGACGATTGAGAATTTTCAACATGTTCCCCACATGTATGCATAGACAATAATTTCCTTGTAAAGACATGCTCTTCATACATGTTCTTTGGAAATGTTGGTCTATACTCAGAGTACCTTATTGTATGATCCTTGTCTTCAAAGAGGGAGAATTGACACTGCTCTGGAGTCACTGTGGTTTTCTCTGTGCATGCTGTTGAACGGGTTTTGTTTTGCGTTGAGATTGGCGTTGTTGATGAAGTGGAACGTGCAGGCAGCAACATGTTTTTGTGTTGTTTTCTTGTTGAGTCATGAATTTCATGTTGCCCATCGACTACTTGAGATATATCTTTCAATGGTAAGGCTCTCTGTTGCATCTCTTCATCAACAGGACGCTCCATTTCAGCACATGTTGTTGTTGGTTGGGGTGGAGCAGAGTAGTCTTTCAACCTTGTTCTTGGCGGGCAAAATTGTGATGTTGCATTCGAGAGAACATGCATGGAGCGAAGAGATTGAATTTTTTTGTGGAATGCTCAGTTTCATGCGGTACTATTGTATAATCAAGGAAAGGGAGGATGCCAAATACAGACCGTTTGTTCCACAACAAGAACCCAGTGTTCGTATCGCATCCGGGATGGATTGGAGAACAAACCACTTATTCTTTATACAAAAGACTACTATTCACCACGTCGAGGCACTTGTTGCTACTGGAAATGATACTTTTCGATAGTGATGTCGAGGACGAAGCCAACACTGCCACTTGCTTGGCTTCTTTGTGTTTCCAGTCTGGTCGTTGAGCCACAGACAAGTCTTGTCGAATTTGTTTCTGTCGTTTCTTGAATGAGGTTTTCAAAGAGCTATGAAAATCAATTCCTGTAGCTCCCATTGACAAGTCTAAAAGGGAAAGCCATTTGTGAATGTGTGGGAGCAACCTGTATCTGTCACCTAATAGCTCAATTGTAGTTTTACATTTGTTGAGCTCGGAAAGAGAAATAGTAGCCTCAGAAGAGTGTTCGTTTTCCTCAGATGTTTCCTCGGCGTCTGATGATTCGTCATTCTCTTCTTCATTGTCGCTATCATCGTCCTCATTTTCTCGTTTTCGTTTGGTGAGCACAGAATCAGCTTTGTACCTTGACTCTTCATCCTCGTCTCCAGTCGAAATGGATTGATATTTTGATCTTTCTGAATGTCTAATCTTGTCACGAGATGATTGTGAAGTTTGATGCTTAGATTTTCTTCCCATTAAATCTAGTAATGCTTGTAGCAGAGTTCCATAATCATAAGGACCGCTTGTGTTTTGATAAACTGTTGTTTTTCGAGTTGAATCAATCACTTGTTGGATCGCCTGTTGCACGTCCGAATCATTTTCAATTTCCCATACTGGCGCTTCTTCTGCAATGTTAAACAGTTCCGTACACTTTTCGAATAAATTATTAGCAAAATTAGAAAAATTTTTCAGTTCTTGTTTCTCTCGCTGTTTTCTTTCAAAAATGTTTTTGAATTGTTCAAACTGTGTATTGGTGGATTCTGAGGAATTCCCCAACGTTGAAGAATGTTGAGGTTGCTGAGGAATGGAAGTGAATTTTGGAACTTTCATTAGGGAGTATAAAATGTCTTCATAATGTAAAATGGTCTTGTCTAATTTTGCATAATGCTTGGATTGTCCTTGTGCAACTTGTTCTTGTATTTTCTTTACTACATCTCTGTATGCAGATGTGAGCAAATGATCGCTTGAGACTGTCAAAGTGTCTATTGATGTAGTATTTCCTGTTGTCAAATTGCCCATACATGTTTGTTGAATCAAGTGCTTACACCTTTCAGTAGCTTCTTCATCGTAAGATCGAAATTGTTTCAACTGCTCTCCATCTGATACTTGTTGTGATATGGAATGGGAATCATTCTTCCAATTTAACACTTTTTTAAAAAACATGTCATATTCCTGCTCGATAGGAATAAAGAGTTCGGAACCTGCAGTTTGTAATGATTCTTCATTTTCCAATAATTTTAAAGCAAGTGCTTCTTCTTCGGCGCTTGCACGTTCATCTTTTTCCTCACCACCATAAATATCATGATGGTTGTCATTGTTGAATTTTTGATAGCGACTACCTTCTCGGGAAGAAGAAGAATGGAATGAGCCTCGTCCACGACCTCGAAAACTACTTCCTCTTTGTTGAAAACTGCTCCCTCGACCTCGGCCACGACCTCTCCACTGGTTTGATCGATTGTTGCTGTATGTTTGATGTTTTGGAAAATTCAAGCTTTGTCCCGAGGCATTCGGTGATGACATTATGCTTGAATCATGAGCATGGCCAGTGTTTACGGAAGCCATGGCCAATGGTCGATTGGCTGCTGAAAGAAACGAAGAAATGCCACTCATTATTTTTTTTGAACTGTTGTTTTCGAAGGAAGGCAAATCGTCCAGAAAATAAATGCATTAGCCAAAAAAACTTCAACGATGAAATGTGAACAAGACAACTGTGAAGGTATGTACAACCAGTTGTCAAAAGTAAATTCCACACAAACTTTATGACACTTTGGAAAGCTTAATTGGGATTGATTGTAGTACGGTGGACAAAGTTCAGACGCTCACGAATTATGAAGACGTCGTCCTCATACTGTCATAATACGCACTCTCAATATTGGTTTTGGCATTACTTGAATGCTCATTTACACTCTCGTGACTAATAATTCACAACAACTTAATAAATGAACATCAACAACATTCGCATGATATTTTCACAAACCTTGCTAGTTCACATCATCCTATATCAAGCAATAAAGGAGGTGACATATAATGGTATACATACATATTCCAAATATGCCTCATAAATGTGGGTCGCCATTATATTATGGCATAGAAATTTTATGCCGTTGTAATCCGACTTATTGTTCAGATTATTAAGGAAATTCGAGTTACTAAGGACGGAGAGTACTTTCAAATGAAAACCTACATAATTTTCAGAAACAACTGTTCATTCCACCAAAAAAAATTGGCTGCTTGAGGTGTAAAGGATTGCAATGGAGTTCCTCAACGTGTAACATGAAGTGTGAAATTGTACTTCTTGAAAAAAGATAATGCGAGATTTGTGTTTTTGAAGGGAAACCATACGCATTCTGATCCACCCTCCCGTAAGATTTCTGATGAGGATAGAAACATGTTGATTGAAGCGTTCCATGTAATCCTTGGTGTATCGTATTTGCTCCTTAACCAGTGCGAAAGAAATATCCTGTTTTCTTGAGGGACTTAAGACGCTTGTACCAGACTTGTAATCGAAACGGGTAGAGTGGTGGAGTAATCAGAACATGATCCATACGCTTATCCATGATTCATCATCATCTCTTCCCTCTGACAACAATACCATCGAGTCTCTCTATAGTCATAGCGTAGCTACATGCAAATATGATGGTTGATGAATTTCAAAGAAGATGTTGCTTTTTTTCACATTATCCTTGCCCAGTCGCATAATATCAGTTCAAAGGAAAAGAGAGACGAAAGGAACAGAAGAAGGAAAAACCGTCATGAAGAAAGCCATCCACCAGAAAGACGAAATCAAGGAAACTCAAGGAGAATAGGTGTAAATTCTTGGACGATGTAAACCAACAGTCATGTGAGAAATGATGAACCAAGATGAAAACAGAGATTTAGAATTCCGTGAAGAAGCTGAAAAGCCCCCTCCCAAAAAGAAGGGAAGTTATGTCAAGCAACGCAAGAGCATGAGATCTTCGCCCGAACGAAGCAAGGCGGTGATTCTTCATCCTTGAATGCTGTTTCATCTAATTCTGATCCAAGAAATGCTTCTTTTCCAATGCGGCAACCAACGGTATTACTTACGTACAGCCGTCAAAATCATAAAGAAGAAAGTTGAAGGACGTTGAAAATGACGCTCTGGCTGCGGATTTGTCAGCCGACGCAGTGGCACCGGATCCAGCGGCTCTCATTTTTCAAACGGCTGCAGGGCGGTGGATCCGATTCAATCCAAAAATCAGGATTTTGCAATAAAAACTTTCGTTTTAATGAATTCGTTATTCGACAACTGTAATTGATCTTCCTCCACCAAGTGGTTTGGTTGTTCGTCGGTTTCAAGTAAAGAGTAATGATCAGATGGTGTTTTGTTTTCTTCGTACCGGAACAAGTCCTGGTGTAAAGTGACTTTGGGACAAATTCAATGCTGGGTCAATGCTTGCTGGGTGGTATTGGCTGTCTCTTCTGGTGATGTTGCCTCATGAATTGTTGTGCTAACAGTCTTCTTCCAAAGACAACAAAACATCGACTTCGATTTGTTCCAACTTTCAGTGGAAAAGCGGAGGATCCGCTCCAGCGATTACAGGATTTTTATTTTTGGATGAGGATCAGTTGAATCCTGAAGTTTCATGATCGGCTGAGGATGCGTGGGCTCTGGCTGCGGATTTGTCAGGGCCCTCAATGGGTTAAACAATGTCACATTAATGTAAAATAAATAAATAGTAAAATAAGGTTAAAAAGTAAATGTTTAATCACTATGTGATGATTTGTTCTGAATGTAGTGAAGGGTAGGAATGTTTTGATTGTAAATTATAAAAGAGTTTGGGTTGAGTATTCGAATGCTCAAAAAATTTTCTGCATACTAATACTTCGTCTCCCTTTGCTTTGCTTACTGACATCCCATCCTTATCATGCTTTCTTAAGCTTTTCAAGTTCCTTTTTCGCTGATCCTTAATGTTCTTAGGACATTATGACAGTACGGGACTGCTTTGTTTGAATATTTTCGACAAGTATATATGTTCAATAAAGTCATTTTCACAAATCTTAAAGCGCACAGATAAATGTCTACATGTCAAACGAGTTATGATTTTTTTTTGTTGTAAATCAATAACTGCGATGAATGCAAGTCTGTCCAATACAAACAGTAATTGGTTGCGGATATCAATGCCAAGACATCCCATTGGTTTGCTTGACGATATGGTATTTTTGAGAGAGAAATTGATCCGCAATGGAACTCTTTTGGGAAGTGGGAAAACAATTTGTTTCATGAAAACTTGTTGTGACGATGATGTAGAGTGTTGAATGGTTATGTTGTTGAGTTTGTTTATGTGACGGCATTTTTTGTGGGTTAGCCCTACTAGTTGGTAAATGTCACACCAAGTATTATGAAAACTCAAGGTTTAAAAAACCAGTTCAAAAACAAACCCCAATCCTCACGGATTTACCAGCACCAGTGTTGCTAACAATAAACTAATTAGATTTTTTGTGGGTTAGGTAGTACAGAGCGGAAGCCAATAAAAAAATTACTCGCGGTCAGCAGGATTCGAACCTGCGCAGGTTTCCCCATTAGATTTCGAGTCTATGATCTCCTTAACGATTTTCAAGAAGCAAGTCGATAAACAAGAATGTCTAGCCTTAAACTTTTCCAACAAAAAAACAATCACACCACAACCTGCTTTGACTTCTTTCATCATGTCCAAAAGACCAAAGCAAGAGCATGATTTTTCTCTTCACCCCTCAGACAACAGTAAGAAAGCCAAAACAATCGGAAACTCTTTTGAAAATCCGATTGTGCTTGATGAACCATCACAAAAAAGCCCACCGCTTGGCGTCCCTTCGATGTTGGAATCAACAGAAAGCCTTTTTCCTTTGGAACTCTTTTCCGAAGGAAATGATCATGTCTCAACATTCCCTTCATCTTTAAAGGATGTGGACTCAGTTACAACGAACGATGATGCAAATATGAAGAAGGCTTCTTCATCCTCAAAAAAGAGAACAGGAAAAACCCACGACAACACCAGACATACATGGAGCGCTGATGAAGACAACATCCTTGTTTCAGTTGTTGCTGGTTCAACAATGAGAAACAACAAGATTTCATGGGTTCATGCATTTCCTGCCTTCCAGAATTCAATGAAAGAGAAATTTGATGAGGGTTTGACCTCAACTGCTATCCGTAAACGTTTTATTGCACTCATGACGAACCATGAGATGAAAAACTCTATGACAATTACGAAAAAGGAGGTTTGTTAGAACAAAATCTCCTTACTGAGCAAGTTAAGAACAAAATCAAAGCAGCTCAACAATTAAGAGTGGAAACTTTGTATGAAAAAGTGACATCAAAGATCTCGTACGAAACTGCTTTAGCCTTGACCTCCGACAACGCTGACAACAAATATTTTCCTCAAGCTGTTGGAACCTTGGACTACTTTGCCATAAATGTTAGAAACCTTGCCATCTATTATCTCGATCGTTATGGTTGGTTAGACTCATCCTTCATTCAACAGAAACCACTGAACTCGTTAAAAGGACTTGGTAAGATCTTTGCGTTTGAGCCTCGTTTATTGGCAATGGAAGGTATTGACACTGGACATATTGGAACCTTTATGCAGCAGTTAACAAGTGGTGGTTATGATTGTCCAAATCAACAATTTTATGACTGGTTTAAGAAGATGTGTATGGATAGAGTACAAAGCAGGATGAAGGACATCATACTTCCACAAGATACCGAATTTGTTGTACGAAATGATGAGTCGTTTCACTCCCTTACTCTCGCTGAAATGTTGAAGGTCAGTGAAACACCCAGTATCATTGGTATTAAGGTTGAGGATGCTAAGTTTGTTGGAGAATTTAGTAAGATTCAAATAGAAGCGATGAAAACAACCGAATATGGAATTCTTGGAACCGAAAAAGGTACATTCAAAGGATTTTCCGATCATCAACACAAAAACTGCAGAATCTTGTGTGAAGAAAAATTAATTAGAAAAGAAGACACCAATCGCTATTATGTGATCAGTCGTCATAACAAACAATTCGAAAAAGTCTCAAAGGATACCATGAACAAGGTGTGGGGAGAACAGGTTGATGAGAACCTTCAATCAGCTTCCAAAAGCTCACTTCTATATTCAACCACTGTTCAGGACCCTGGAAAATATATTAGACGAGCTCATCTTCCTTTTGATTTAAAGATGAACGATGAGGAGAAACTACGACAACGATGGATTGAAGGTAAGCTGGTTTAGATAATGCATTGCTTAATGTTCGCAATGAAAGCTGAGAAGAAATTACTTGAGCTAGCCAATCCAAAAACAAAATTGGAGAAATAATTCATATTGAAATGTCTTGGTGTTCTGGTTGGATTGTGGTCCTCCGATGGAAGTCATTCAGGACCAAAATTCTTTTTGGGAAAGGATGAACAACAAATTTTCGACTGGGTGTGCACTATTGCAAAGTTATTATTTCCCAATTCATCTCCTTCTAGACTAAAAGTTTTCTCCAAAGTCTTGCATACTGGAAATACCACAGCTAATGATGAAGATAAGATCGATGAGGACCAGAAGATTATATTTCAAGAGTATGAACCCTTTCAAGTAGCAAACTCTGATGAATTGATGAATCGCTTTCGATCCATGATTCCTCCCAAAACAAATGACTATCATTGGTATCATTTTAAGAAGGAGAAGGATAATGATGTCATTAAGCATGTCATTGCAGTTACTTATGGGTCGTCACTTGAAGAAAACTTGCTCCAACACGGATACGAGCCAATGATGTTGGTGGTTTGGTTTCAACATCAAAACTGGATACCAACAATGAAAGAGATACAAGCACTGGATGGAACAATGAAACATTTTCCAAGCTATTGGTATTTTGCATCCAAGACCTTTAGTCTTGGGTTTTTACTTGGTTTTACTTATGGAGACGGTCATAAAGAAAAGTACAAGAACCAATTTAGCGTCGGTCAAAAAGATATTTGCGGTACGTTTTAATGAGTTGTCTCTCTATTCTAATTGCTTTGTTTTGTTAGCATTACATTTATTAAGGTGGTATTGTTGCCAACACGGAATGTCCTCGTCCTCTCTCTATGAATCAAAGGGTGTACATACGTTCCGTTTTTATGGACCTGGACTGGTTCATTTCACAGACCACATTTTGAAAAAGAAGAGCAAAGATGGCGATCCAGAATCTGTTCCTCGTATCCTCTCAATTGCATGTAATTATGACAGTGAGCCAAAAGAAGAAAAGATTATGGTCAGAGTTTCAGTTCTGGATCCAAGTGTTCAGTTCCTTGTTACCGCTCGAGGTGCAGTATACAATGTTGGAAAGGACACGTTTATTCACTCTCGCTATGATATCAGCAACGGTTTTCATATCATCCAAAAAGACGAATGTTTCACCAAAGCTGTTCCTTCATATATCATGGATCTGTTACAGTTTAATGGAAACGAGAAATAAACAACAATAAAGGGTGTTCTTTCAAGTGCTAATAATAATTCTTTGTGTGTTTATCATTGTTTTTCGATGATGAAGCGGTCATGGCCGAGAGGTTTAAGGCGTTAGATTCAGAAATCTAATGGGGCAACCTGCGCAGGTTCGAATCCTGCTGGCCGCGATGTTTTTTTGGTTTCCAGAGAGGGTGTTTGTCGAACGTGAATTTCTTAAGAAGTATTTTGAGCGGTTTGGTTTCAACATTCAATGATCGCGGATAGCAAACAACCACACCTGAAATTGGTGGAGGAAAATGACTTGTTTTGGATTGAATTGGGTCCACCATCCTTCAGCCCTACGAATATGATACATCATTAATCTTTGAGCTTCAGGCTGTTTGAAAAATCAGATTTACCGAGCTGTTGATTATGCACAATAACTTTAACAAAAATTACAAAAGCGGTCATGGCCGAGAGGTTTAAGGCGTTAGATTCAGAAATCTAATGGGGCAACCTGCGCAGGTTCGAATCCTGCTGGCCGCGATGTTTTTTTTGCCTTTCGTTCCAAACTTTCCAGGAACATAAGGTTGGTTGCAATGGAAACTGAAATAAACATTTTCAATGACAAGTATGAGTGTATCATGACAAGTGGAAGTGCATCATTTATCTTGTTGCTATTATTGAACGAACGGTTTCATCCTCTTGCTCATCGGGATCCGAATCAAAAATTGGATCATCAAAATTAATGCTTTCATTGTGCTGATCCACTCCATCTCCGAGTCGGATAAAGGATCATCAAAATTAATGCTCTCGTTCAAGCATGGAGGGGCCTCCTGAGGGTTGGAACTTTGAGTAATGACAAGAACAACATCCCAATAAGTATTCTTGGGAATTTGTCTCTATGACGGACATAGTCCCGCTATTTCAATCTGAACCCAGAGTCTAACGCCTTAAACCTCTCGGCCATGGCCGCTTGTTGGTAGAAAACATGGTTTTGTTTTGTTGAATATTTGGCGGTATACCTACCCAACCTCTGTGACAACGCTCCTCGGAGCAAAGAATTCAACCAATGAAAATTCTTTCAAGGCTATTAAAGTTGATTGGTGTGAGAAAATCTTGTGCCCACAGAAGAAGCAACAAAGAGAAGTTTCATTGTTGGTCAACCGTTGCTCTCTATGTCTTTTTGTAAAAGGTAAAAGTATTGCCATACCCATGGAGCGCTGACGAAGACAACATCCTTGTTTCAGTTGTTGCTGGTTCAACAATGAGAAACAAGATTTCATGGGTTCATGCATTTCCTGGCTTCCAGAATTCAATGAAAGAGAAATTTGATGAGGGTTTGACCTCAACTGCTGTCCGTAAACGTTTTATTGCACTCATGAAGAACCCCGAGATGAAAAAACTCTATGACAATTACGAAAAAGAGGTTTGTTAGAACAAAATCTCCTTACAGAGCAAGTAAAGAACAAAATCAAAGCAGCTCAACAATTAAGAGTGGAAAATTTGTATGAAAAACTTACATCAAAGATCTCCTACGAAACTGCTTGACCTCCGACAACGCTGACAACAAATATTTTCCTCAAGCTGTTGGAACCTTGGACTACTTTGCCATAAATGTCAGAAACCTTGCCATCTATTATCTCGATCATTATGGTTGGTTAGACTCATCCTTCATTCAACAGAAACCACTGAACGCGTTAAAAGGACTTGGTAAGATCTTTGCATTTGAGCCTCGTTTGTTGGCAATGGAAGGTATTGACACTGGACATATTGGAACCTTTATGCAGCAATACACAAGTGGTGGTTATGACTGTCCAAATCAACAATTTTTTGATTGGTTTAAGAAGATGAGTTTGGATAGAGTACAAAGCAGGATAAAGGACATCATACTTCCACAAGATACCGAATTTGTTGTACGAAATGATGAGTCGTTTCACTCCCTTACTCTAACTGAAATGTTGAAGGTCAGTGAAACACCCAGTATCATTGGTATTAAGGTTGAGGATTCTATTTTTGTTGGAGATTTAGTAAGATTCAAATAGAAGCGATGAAAACAGCCGAATATGGAATTCTTGGAAAAAGGTACATTCAAAGGATTTTCCGAACATCAACACAAAAACTGCTGAATCTTTTGTGAAGAAAAATTAATTGAAAAGAAGACACCAATCGCTATTATGTGATCAGTCGTCACAACAAACAATTCGAAAAAGTCTCAAAGGATACCATGAACAAGGTGTGGGGAGAACAGGTTGATGAGAACCCTCTGTCAGCTTCCAAAAGCTCACTTCTATATTCAGCTCTTCTTCCTTTTGATTTAAAGACGAACGATGAGGAGAAACTACGACAACGACGGATTGCAGGTAATTTGGTTTAGGTAATGTGTTGCTTAATGTTCGCAATGAAAGCTAAGAAGAAACTACTTGAGCTAGTCAATCCAAAAACAAAATTGGAGAAAGAATTCATATTGAAACGTCAAGGTGTTCTTGTTGGATAGTGGTCTGGATCGATGGAAGTCATTCGGGACCAAAATTCTTTTTGGGAAAGGATGAACAACAAATTTTCGACTGGGAGGGAGATACTGTGCTCAATTAACCTGGAACGGATTTTTGAGATCGGTTCTCCTTAATGAAATTGAATGAGGCCATTGGAATTGAGAGGGACCATTTATTTTTTAACATCCCCAACGTTATCGTGACACGAATGCTTCTAAGATTGTACTAGAGGGAAACATCGCTAGCAAATTTACCTCAGCAAAACACTGTGTAGCGTCAACCATGCCCATCAACCAAACACCCTCCCATACCACCCAATGATGTTTCCTCTTCTTGTCATTCCTTATTTCCTTCACGCCTCGCTCACGACATTGGTGAACATCTCCTTCTTACTTCACACCAGTTGTTTAGAGCCGTCTCTAAATCCAACCTTGACGTACTTTGCCTGGAGCAAGCAGGTCCCAGCAGTGAACTTGTTAAGATGGTCAAAGGTATTCGACACTATGTTACCTTAATCAGGTCCGAAGGCGTCACTTTGTTTAAACCCTGATGGAAGACATTACCTTTGTTGCTCCTGGCTGAATTGCCGCTCTGGTTTGGCTTGAGTTTCTGAGCCAAAAATTTTCGAAAAATATCACCTAGTTCGCTATTGTTGTACATTGCTCAATATTTTGAATAATAACAACGAGAAAAGAAGAGACCATGGTGTAGTAAACTCAGTTTCCTACATCTTCATGTTTTTTGTTTTGAAAGTTTCATTCAAAAAGTGTTAAAAAGTACTAGTCGGAGAACCCTCCGAAAATTTTGTCTGGGCTGCAACGACGTGTTTAGGATCAGTGGACTCAATGTAGGATTCTCCAGGAATCAGTTGCGTAAAAGCCAACCTCTGATCAGCACCTCAGGTCTTGATTTCCTTGAACCACGGTAAGCTCTTGTTAAAACTTGAAACTGTTCTTTAGTTGTCTTTTACTCACCTTGTAGTTGTTGAGGTGATCTGATTCTTTTGACACTAAAATTGGATCTAGAATTTGTTATCAATTGCCCATTTTCGCTGAAACTGGAGAATTGGACACTGGAGAAGTAAGTGTTCATGAAAAAGGGAACATTGCGTTCTGGGCAGATATGTTGTTTGAAGCTCCGAACATGGTAGAAATTAAGGTTTCTCCATATCGAGTATTTGTGATGTGGTGTTTATTTTCCTTCAATGTAACGAAAAGTAAATTTGCCTTTGGTACTTGCGTTTTTTACCAGTTTGTCAACGAAGTTATTTCCTGACATTTATCATGTCCTTTTACCCATTCAATGGTAACTTTAAGTTTTTTGAATTGTATTGTTGCCTCAAATTCTCTTTTGAGTTGAATGAATTGTCCTCGATAGTTGTTGTTTGTGAAAATCTTCTGAGCAATTTGACTGAGCTAGATGAAGGGATCATCTTCAAAGAGGTGACTACTGCACATAATTCTGCCATGTTGTGGGTATATCTAGGATCCAATTTAGATCGATGCAAAAAATGTCGTCATCTATGTACCATTCAATACCTTTATAAATAAAGGGATTTGTGCTGGCAGAAGGTAATTTCGATGGATACTCATATACCATCAAGCGTGCACAAACTAATTCGTCTACAAATTACCTTGTGTAGTACAACGTTACAAGGACGCGTTTTTCGATTTTTTCAAATGTTCACTTCGATTCGAATCCCGTGTTATGCTTGCTCACAAAGTATGACTTCTACTCTTTCAAACTATCAAGCTACTCTTCGTCGAAACACTCTCACCACCTTGCTATTATTTTAAAAGGAACTTCTCCATACCATCACCTTGCTTCAGCTAAATTTCATTGAAAATGATCCGAGTTGAATCACAGAAGCGAAACATTCCTCTCCAGCTCGGGTTCAAAAACCGTTTCGCTTCTATTCCTGGTTGCACTATTTATCATAGCGAGTTGGCTCGATCTAAGGTTATGGATGTCATATCCTTTAAATATACTAATGGAACGTCAAAGGATGCTTTCCACCACGGTATTATAGATTCATGTTGAGAAAGCTGAAAAGCCACGCAGTTTGAGAGGCACATTCGTATGGAAAGGTGCATGCAAAAGAAACGCTATCTGTATTTTGTCACCAATTTTTAATGCTCAACCACCATTGCCATAGAGAAGCCATCATATCCTTTGCATCCAACAGTTTGCATGGCAGTGGCAACCAATTTTTTGGCATGTTTGTTTCCCATATTTGCCATGAATTGGCGCACTCCTAAAACATTGGCATCTTGACTTTCACTATTTGCAACTTGACCATTTCTAACAACATTATCCCCAATGATCACAGTTCCAACTCGAGACAGTTTTAAAGCATATTCTAGATAGCTTGGATTATTGGGCTTATCGGCATCAATGAATATTAAATCAAAAGGTTCAATAGTTTCTTGACCTGAGGTCATGGCATGTAAACTTTGTAATGCATTTCCTTCTCTCACTTGAATCAAATCAACAAGTTGTGCAAATTCAATATTTTCACGTGCTACTTTCACATGAAGAGGATTAGATTCAAGAGAAATGATTTGTCCAGGAATGTTTTGATTTGTATCGTGAAATATTTGTTGACGTCGAATCAAACCCCAAGCCAACCAAATCGTACTATTCTTTGTTAATGTTCATTCGTTCATGATTCACATGCATTCTAATACATACCTATAGGCACCCAAAGTACCAATTTCAAGAATTCTCTTGGAACGTGTCATCATGACAAGCATGGAAAGGAACTGTCCCTGATTCGGAGAGACTTGATGTGGAGGTAATCCATTCTTTTCACTGTTTTGTAATGCGTATTCGAGAGGATCGAATGGTTCCTTCTTCTCTTGGGATGATTGTGGAAGAGTCAATAATAATGGATTTTGTTCATTGTTGTTACGAAGAGTGTGGATAAAGTACGAATCCACTTGACCCCAAAGTGTGTGTTGTGGGTTTTCATGAGACATTTTTTGCTTTGATGGAACGAGATTGGATCGTTTCTAATTATTTAAATTAAAAATGCTAAATTGGTCGAACAAGGACAACTCTCATGAAGCCTCTCTAGAACATTTGAAACAATATCCGAAAGAAGAATACAAGGAAATTAAAAGGATTGGAGCAATACATTCACAAATATTGAGTAGGAAACATGTAGCTGTCATGTCTGTGATCATGTTTGCCCTAATTTTTATTTATTATTTCAAGACAAGAATACCTGCATCATCATCAGTTGAATTGGTCATTCAAGTTGATGAAAATAGCTTGCCAGTATCGTCTGGTGAATTTATTAATTTTTCTCGATTAAAACAAATATCCGATGACACTAAAAACATTCTATTGGCATTGATGACCGTTGAAAAACTACATGAATTATTGATGAGGAACAACAATATAGGGACTGACATGCCTACATATTGGGTCATGGCAAAGCAGTGGATTTGCAGACTGAAGAAACTAGGAATTACCAATTTTGTCTTATTTGTGTTTATTGATCCCAGTCAATTTAAAACATTGACCCAGAGACAAGATATTGAAAAATTAATTTATTCAAAGCTTTTAGACGTACCTATTAACACCATCTCTAACGAGCACAAGAGCATTATCACATTCACAACTGATGACATTTCTAAATTAATTCTCTCATATTTAAAAAACACAAAATTTCATGAAAAGTACGACCTACTTTACAAGAATTATTTAGACCAATTACAAAGACATGACAATATTATACCTCAAGAATTTTTCACAACTCATTGGGAATTTATCACGTTATTGAAACCAGTCATTGTTTGGAAATGTAATATTCTTGATTTCAACATATTTTTCTCGGATTTAGATGTTGTAATTTTTAACAATCCAACTCATTATGTGCATCAGTCAAAAGAAAGAAAGAATTTTGACGTCATTTTTCAAATGGAAAGTTGTGGAGACAACCAAGATGTTCGCCCTGAAAATGTCAAAATTAATACTGGTGTATATTTTGTTGCTTCCACTCACAAAGCTCAACAATTTTTAGAATTTTGGATTGAGCCAATCGTATTTGACATTCTCTATTTCTTTGTTCCAACAGATGAAACCATCACAAATAAGCATCAACTTAGTCGAACAGAAACAACCAATGACCAAGCCATTTTAAATTCACTCATCACCAATGAAAGAAAATCACAGAAAACTTCCATCATTTCTCTGATTGGCTTTTTCCCTGTTCGACTCTTTCCCAATCGATGTCAATTTAGTTTCCTTGTCAATGAGCATCGGTCAGAAGAGAGCAAACCACTCAAAGATTCACTCATTCTCTATCACATCAATGGAGTTTGGATGACACGTCAAAAGATTGCATTTTTGAAACAACAAGAAGGATTCTTATCACTTGATCATTCAACATTAAAATGTTTATAAGGCAAAATTAGAAAGCATCTATGTGGACACTCTCTATGAATCACAGTTAGTTCAAAAGTTCCTGAATGGTAATTCGTTCTCTAGTTTTCCTTGGTAAGGATGAAGACATTTTATGAGCTGGTTTGTCAATTCTTGATAAGGAATGATTCTCTAATATTTGGTTTGGTGTTGCATCATGATCCTTATTCACAATGGTGCTTGCAAAATTGGAGTTTGAATTCTCAAAATTCATGGTAGGCATTGCATTCATAGTCACAGCAGTAGTAACATTAGTTGAAACTTCAGCAGATAATCTCTTCTTAGAAGGTTTCTTCTTCTTCTTTGAAGTCATCAAGTTAGAAAATATCAAATGACAAGTTTGGGTAGTGGTTGTCGTCGTTGATGGAATGGTCACAGATCGTTCAGCAACATTGGACACTGCATGGTTCATGGTTGGAGAATGAGAGACCCAAATCAAATCATTATTACTCGTGGATGAATCTACACTTTCTAGACTAATTGGAGATTGATCACACATACTCACAGACACAACTCGAGGACTCTTTTGATTCGTTGCTAATGTATTATTTGATTTGGTTTTCTTGCTGACTGTTTGTTGAGAGAGTGATGAATTGTGTGTAGTGGTTGCACACATCATGTTCAATGTGTTACTGAGAGTCATTGGAGTCGTTGATGGAGGTGAGGAAAGAGATATGAATGGAGTAGTAGTAGTAGTTGTGGTGGTAGTTGTACTCGTATTGCCTTGTCCTGTTGCTTTCCAATCTGACTGAAAACCTCCTTTCACAGCTTTGGTCTGTTCATTGCATGAAGAATTGTGCATGGAGTTACCATATTGTTGGTGTAGACACATGGTTGTGGTAAGGTTGATGGTGGTCATGTGGTTATAATCAACATGTTGCGTGCAGATTTTGGATGATCATCAATGATTTTTTTGATCCATCCATTCCAACATCATGTGAGATCAATAATATGATTGAAGAGGCCAAGGTGTGTGGTTGACATCAATGGACGACGACAAACGATCATCACGTGTTGATTGTTGTAAACATCATCATCATCATGAATGATCAAAAACATCAAGATTCACTACAACAACATACCTTAAAGTTTTTAAATGTTGGAAGTTGCTTCTTGTTATATTCCTGAGAGAAGCTCCATAACAAACCGGAAGCACCACCACCACTCGCATTTGATTGATTGCTGCATTGACTGGTATTGGATGGAGTGGTTGGAGTATTGGGTTGATAGGTTGGTGTGGATGCCGATGACGAGGAGTAATTGGGATGATTCTCAAGAACAGCACTAGGATTCACTAGGAATGATTCTTTTTGATGATCATTCTGGTGGATCAACACTGTGTTTGTCTTGAGTTGAGTGAGAATCTTCTTTTTAGGGACAGAGTTGGTTTGCTTGTTCATCATCATGGTTGCAGGAAGACTTGGATAATAGATTAATGACATACGAATTCAACGATCTGTGAAGCAACGATTCAACTGTGTGCGCTTGATCCAACAAGTCTCTCTTTTTTCAAAACGAAAACTCGTTTGAAAACTCCTGAGAGCTGTTGTTGAAGCTGACTAACGTTCTTTTCACACACACAAGATTTCGCTTCTAATGATTAATTTCACACAAAATTTCTCGAATTCAAGCAAACCATGAAAAGAACCAAGGCAAATTTATTATCCAAACATGCAAGCGGGATGGGCTTGGAAACAATGATTAGGAAACTCCCGAAAATAGAATCGCGTGAAGACCCATATTTGATCTCACGTGAAATTCATCTCCCAATTTTTCAAAGCCTAAACTTACTATTTGAAGGATTTTAAACAAAGAAAAGTGCAGAAAATTGTTGAGGTTTGTAAAGTGGTTGACAATTAAGCATCATTGCGATCGTGTACAGACCTCAATTCGTTTGAAACTAACCGTACGATATGAATGGCCGTAAAACAACAAAAAGGTTTTGGAAAGTAATGTTCTTGTGGAGTGGTTGTTTCTTTGACACTGGTGTTTGAATAGAACTCAACAACGGTGAGTGTACACTCATGAGAAAAACGTCTCTCATGACCAAAACAGCAGTCTCGTTGTCAGAAATTATTCGCCGTTATTACCACGAGTTGTTGTTTCGACACCTTTTAGAAATATTGATCGAATCGTGGCAAGGACCTTTCAAAAAAACATGAATTTCTGCAAATGTTTGATTCTCCAATTGTGTCAGCGTGTCATATTTGGTGTTGTATAAATTTCTATTGGACATTAAGTTACCAAGGTCATCCTCCCGCTGAGCTCTTGGCCAAACAATAATTGATCAATCACTGCTGTATTAAAAAAACGAAAAAAAATGAGTATCATTAAATATGGTTGTTCTCATGGATCGTTCTTGGATGCACCATTTGGAAAAGATGGATGTGAAGCGTGTGCTCAACAAGCAAGACTTAGATTTGAAGCAGCAAAAGCTCGGAGATACAGGTTTAAATCATCATCTTCTAGGGGTTCTGTCGGAAGTAATTCATCGGAGGATGTAAACAAGTACTATTATAATGTGATTGCAAATGACGATGAATTGACTCAAGACGGAAAATCTAGGATAACAGTAGGGATGAAAATTGATGTCGATTTTTGGGATGAAGCCAATAATCATTACACTGACAAAAATTGTAAATTATATGATGAAGGGAATATTTCTCATATTTTGGCTAATTGCTTTGCTGAATATATGAACGAACAGGATGAAATTGATTTTTCTGTAGATGACAAAAACGATGATCATTTACAAAATTCCAAAATTCATGAAGTGTTGTTGAAAAGAATAAGTTGCTATGCAAACGAAATATGGTCCCTAGTATTCCATTTCAATCATTCCGTGGATGAGCTTGTCAATTTTATTCGGAAGGATGTTTTAAAGAAGAAGGCAGAAAACAACATCATGAACGACACGAGCTCATCTTTCATATTGCCGAGTCTTGAGCAAAACGATGAGAATAGTAATAATTATGGAATGCTTGGCTTTGGGGTTGCATCTAACAATGAGCTACCAGGAGATTTTGGTAACTTGACACAGGAAGACATGCTTTTATGCTACATGATGTATGGTCAAGAAGGTGTGGACATGATGAAAATGAATGAACATCACAACAAAGAGGATGAATATGATTACTGAAGCAATGTTTGTTTCTGCTGTTCTTCATACTTCTTTTTGGCACGTTCGTTTTCAAATATCACCTCACCGTTGAAATTTGCTATTAAGTTGCCATCGAAAATGTCACTTTCTTTAACCCAGCTGTTGTAATTCTCAGCATACCCTAGCCATTTCACAAAATACGTTGGCTCTGATTTTTCTAAAACTTTTTTCTGAATAATGTACTCTATAAAGAAAATGTCATCATTATTTTGCTGTTTTGATTTTTGAATTGGCTTTCTCTTGCCTGTTTTGTGTTTTTTCTTGGTTTTTTTCGTTGTTGTTTTTTTCGTGACTATTTCTGTAGAATCATCGTCAGAGGGAGATAATTCCATTAAGGCAGCAGCAGCTTTAGAATCAAACAGCTTGTTCGACTGTATTTTAGGAGATGTTACAGCTATTCTTGATACAGTTTCTTGCATCTTGGTTGATACGTGTGATGTAGTGTTTGGCGAAGAGTGTTGTGGTAATTCGAGCTTTCTGGCTTTTTCAGGAGGAGGTTTTACCTCTTTGTCATCATCAGACAATATAATCAATGGTATGGAATTGTTCGTGGCATTATTTTCAGATGTTGGTGCTGAGCATTTTGATGTAAGATTTGGGATTGGCTCTTCAATTAAGGATTTAAATATTTGATTTCCTTTTGGATAATTTCCACACATGTATGAAATAACTTCGAGTCCAAGTAATGTTAGCTGTGTGTCTCTCGTGTTCGATTGTGGCTTGACTCTTCTTGGAGTTAATTGTTTGAAAAGAGTATTGTTGGTGGAGTTTGAAGATGTGGTCTTCTGGATATTATTTGGAATTTTCAAAGAGGTTTGAATGTCACTGCTTTGTTTGTCATGTTGCTGACTATTTTGTAATGTCGTGTTGGACACTTGTTGATCAGACGTGTTTTCTTTTGTTGAATTCTTATTAGTTTGAGATGTGATTGATGAAGAGGTCTCAGCAGCAGTTGTCGGGGTTGATTGCGCCACAATATTTGGAGAGGAGTTTGATGCGGCACTGCTTGAAGAAGAAGATGGTGCTTGAGGAATTGTTTCAGGAATGTTGACATTTTGTGACTTTGTCTCAAATTCCTCATTCCCTTCACCACCATTGTGGATGTGTTCTCTTACAATGGTCGCTTCTACAGCATCAAATAAACTAGGGTTACCAAATACTTGTTTAAAGGGCATATCAATATGTTTTGGAATTATATTTTGTTGTTTCATCTTTTCTCTTTCATGAAAGTACTCTAATGAAAATAGGAGACTTCTCGGGATGGTCAGCCTCTTTCTAATATATTCAAATGCTAGAATTTGTGTAAACAACTGAAAGAGCTGTTCCGGAAGAAATTGTTTGTCAGTAATCATGTTTTGATGAAGAACAAAGTGCACTGGAAATTCAGTCTTATCCAAAGGAAGAAACCCTTTATAAAAGAACAAGTTGTTTGAATTCGGAGTATGATCTTCTGCACTCCTCTGTTGTTCACCAATCACTGATTGTTTGCCGTTCATTTGTTCAAAATTTCAATTTTTTTTAATTTGGTTTTTTTAGTTGGTGGTTTACTAAAACTTAGAAGTACTTGTACTCCTGCTACAGTTCAAATGGTTGCTCATCATCAGTGTCGTCATCTCCAAATAACAGCTCATAATCTTCAGCAGATAAAAATGTTATTGGATGGATACCAATATCGTTACTATTTCCTGATATTACATGATCTCCAATGGATGTAAAAGTGAAATTACCAATTCCTTGATTAGGCGTGCTTGATGCAGCTTGTGCAGTATTGATATTGGGAGGAATTTGAGTTTTTGGAGGGACATAATTTGCAGAATAACCTCGTGAGGTTGAGTATTCGTCTTCCTCATCTTCGTTCTTTCTCTTTTTAGAACCAGAAGAAGGTACTTCTCCTTCTATGAGCTGACCAAGTTCATCCTCAATAATTGTCACACCTCCTTGATTCGATGAATAAAATTCTCCAGCGAGTAGCTCAGCCAAGTATTTACCTCTTCTATCTAGCAGCTTTTCAGATTCTTCAACAAGAGTATCAAATTTTACACAAATCAGAGGATATCTTAATTTCAAAAGTTTGATGGCTTCAATATCTCTCCGTAATAATCTTGAGACTTTAGCCTCATCTGCATTACTTCTTTCTCCTATGTCAATCTTTTTTAGTATTTGGGAATGCACACCCATTGCTAGGCCTACAGGCTCAATTAAGAATGCAGGAACAAAGGTGAAGGTTGATGTTCTACAGAGTTGGGTAATTTTGTCTGCAGCCTCTTCTAACTCTGGACCGTCATAGCCTGAAATTTTGAGGAGAAGTATTTTCAATCCATATGACATTCCATAATAAATGTATTTTGTCATCTTTTTTTGAGTCTGAGAAAAATGTTGTCCTTTTGATTCGTAAATGAGCATCAATTTCATCACACAATCCAATAAACTTAAATATTGAGGAAGAGTCTCCAGGTTTAGAGGCTGTTTCGCAATCATCATCATTTCAGGAGGAATTGATCGTTCTCCTCCAGTTGCATATTGATAAATTGAAAGAATTAGTTTTGAGACTTCACTTAAACCTGGGTCATCACCATAATATCCTACACCCCCTGCAATATCTGCAATTTTTTTCATCTGAACAAGAGCCTTCAACTGTTCTGGATTTTGATGTTCCCTAAAATTGGGATCTCCCAACATCTTAAAATTGATGTACTTGGAAAATATTTGTCCATTTTCTCTATCTCCTCCTGAGTTACAATACATGGCCAAATTACAATATGTACAAGCAGTATTAAAAACATTACTGTCATTTGAAGAGATTAAAGCCAGACTTTTAGCCTTCTCAAAAGAATCAGCAGCTTGTTTTGTCATTCCAAAACGTTGATAGCATAATGCTTGGAGAGAAAACATGAAGGCAAGGTTGTTTTTCTGGTCGTCATTTACGGGTAATCTTTCCAACTCTTCTCTAGGTAAAAAAGGATGTCCAGCACTTGTAATATCATAATAAACATCCACAGCCATTTTCTTGAGCAATAAGCTGTTGAGAGAATTCAGCGTTGAAGAAAGACCTACTGCAGTCAAGTCTGTGTTCGAGCTAGAATTCGAACTAGAAAACGAATGAAAATTAGTTGGGACTATTGTGGTGTGTTGCGGTGATTTTGCTGTTCGTCTAGATTTGATTGGTCGTTTGGTTTGAACTGCGAATTGATTCGGTAGGTCTGTACTTGAATTGCATAAAGATTGTGGAGTTAAATTAACCGAGTCTGAAGGATTCTCCATTAACGACGGATTCGTAAATGGTGTTGACGAGGAGGTATTGATGAAAGAAGGATTGGTGGGAGTTGGAAAGCTATGTGAGTAGGAGGTAACAGGAATGCCCGCTTGCGGAAGATGAAATTGTTGCATTGTTGTTGCATCCAATGTCAGGTTATTGGCTGTTGTTGTTGTAAAAATCATGTCTTTGCCCATATTTTCGCCAAGTTGCTGTTGAGATGAATGTTGTTGGGAGGTGTTGATGCCAAACAGAGTTAACGGAATACTGGTCATATCGTTGTTGATGAAAATGTTCGGAGAATGAACTATTTCGGAAAGTGCAGCATTTGATTGGGAAAGGCTGGTGTTTTGGTTGTTGCTGAGAAATGATGTATTAATGGTTGTGGCATCTGTTGGGTTAAATCCACTAGCACTACTTGATGAGTTTATATTGTGGTCCTGAGCCAATTGGCTAAGCATGGAATTCAGCAATCCTGATATATTAATATTTTGTTGTTGCATTCTTTCAATGCCAATGTTCATGGAATCTACGTAGGTATTTACAAATCCACCATGGGACGTCGATGATGATGAATTTAGGTAATTGTATAAATCATTACTATTGATATTATTATTTAAATTAAAATTATTGCTGTTGTTGGGAACTACTGATTCTAACCCCATAAAACCACCACTGCTGCTATAATTGCTGCTTGTATGATCTCCAATTTGACTGATGAACAAATGATTGGTGCTCGTGCTACTGCGTCTAATTTCGTTGTTGTTACTATTGTTACCAGAAGTATGAGCTGGAGGTGTGGAGCGTCGGGTGTCGTAAATTTTTGTGGTGCAGTTGTTAAGCGGAAAAATAACTTCCGTCAAGGGCTGGTGCATCAGATGTGAAGATGATTGTTGTTGTTGGGAGGGAGTGGCAGTGGTGAGAATCTGGGTACTCGGAATATTTGCTGTTGACAGTTGTTGTTTCTGTGAGAATGATGGTGTTGATGTAGAAGGGTGTGGTCGAACAGAACTGCCACCACCACTACCACTGCTGCTTGAGGAAACTTTTCTTGGAGTTGTGGGTAATGACGACGTCGATTGGTTGTTACTAGTAGGTACCAAGAAAAACGGGCTTTTACTTCCAGAAATAGTAGTTTGGATATTGCTGTCTGGCCAATTTCGATCAGTGCTATGGCTTTGATTTGGTGTAGCGTTTGTTGTGGTTGCGGTATGGCTGTTGTTGGTTTGGGATTGCAAGATCATGTTTTGGATGATCAATGCTTGTGGGGTGATCATGTTGTTCGATGATGTGTCCATTCGTGCATGGCTTGAAGTTTGCAAGTCCGAAGGTGTATGAGTCATCAAGCATGAAGATTGTTGAGAGAGTCGTTGAAGTTGTTGTTGTTGTTGATAAACGTCTTGATTGACCAAGAGGGGATGTGTATTATTTACATGGGTTCTGGAAACATTTCCTGCAATTCGATTTGCTTCATATTGTTGCGAACAAACAGGTTGACCTTGCTGTGGTCGGGTCGTTATTTGATTGTTGTACTGAAGGTGTTGTTGAGTTGCTGTTGTTGGTGTTTGCTTGTGCGAGATGGTTGATGGGGGAACATTCATAATGATTTTTTAATATCTTGGAAAGTTGCATCTTGACAGTTGGAGCGAAAACCAACTTTCTAGAATGTCCGGGATGGCCCATAAAGAGCACGAAAACTTGTTTGGAACAGGCAATCCAATCAAACGCTAGTTGTAAAAGACCATGTTGTTTCACTAAAACTGCTGCAATGTCTTGAGATGTACATCGAATCCAGGATGCAGAATCATCGTTTGTCGTTTGGATTGTGCATCTTCATAGCACAGTTCAACAGGTCAATACATGCTAAAACTAGCAACATTTAATGGTCTCCGAATTTATTGCCAAATAATTTCAGATCGTGATCACCCATTTCGCCTTAATTGGTTTTATTAAAATAGAAATGTTGTTGTTCTTGCAAGGATGCTTTTTCCAAGAACCACCACGTAATGGCATAGAAGAGTGTGGCTGGTTTTAAAGTTGTGGTGTCTGTTAAAAATTCGTGAACATGTTCCAATGGTAATTTGAAAACCTCAATAATCTCACCTTCCGACTCAAGGCCTCCACCAGCGTTGATTTTCCATGCCTTCTCAGATTCATCGTCCATTTCTACGTAAAATAATTGTTGCATGCTAGCATTGGAAGCCGTTCCTGTATAGTATGTTTTGACAGATTGAATTTTGTCGAGAGGAATTCGAAATCCACATTCTTCTTCAAGCTCTGCTTGAATAGTTTCCACAGGCGAAACGTTTTTATCTGAAATTCCAGCACACAATTCGAATGAGAATTTAATTTTCTCTGGCAATATGACGTTGGGTCCACTTGGATCTTGATTAAGATCTGTCACTTGTCTTGCAAATAGTGCTGGTCTGAATTGCTGTTAATTGGAATATTTAAAAAATTGATAAATATTCCAATTTTCGTTTTCATCATCGTCATTCTCTTACCTTAACAATAATAAATGCTTTTTGTGATTTTTGATAAATGAGACATGAGACGGAGTCTCGAGTGACTGCAATATCCCACGTTTTTTCAATTCCATTTTGATTATAATACATTCTTTGCAATCGTATCCATTTGCTTTCAATATGCTTGTCACGCTCAATTTTAACATTGGAAATTTTCAAATTGTTGAGAGAATTGCAATTGTTAGAAGCATGATCATCATTTCGTGAATTTTGATGTATGTCATGAAATTTTGAATGATGCATAAATGTTCTACCATTAATTTCGGAGCAATAAAATCCATGCAGGTGTTTGTACTTGGTAGTGTTCGGATAACCACGAAGAAAAATTAAAACATTTTGGTTGGAAAGATGGTGATGAACCAGTGTGAAGGAAAGGTTGATCGGACGAGAGGCTGCGACGTTCAAGTTGTTCATTTTTCGATGATGCAAAGAAAAGCCTTTGATCGCGCCAAAGAATCAATACACATTTTTGTAAATTGAAAAAATTGAGCAACCTTGATTGTTGAGGCTACGATGAAATGATGATGACTCCGAATACAACCATGATGGGAGTAATGATCATTTCTATCGTACTACTAGTTGTTATTGTCTTTTCGGAAATTGTTCTGCAAGTTCACTCTGAAACCAAGATGATGATTACCCGAAACGATCATCCCACCCATCAATTTGTGGATACCTCCTCTAGCCTTGTTTTGTTTAAAAACGTGAATGATCGTTGTTACAATCAATTTGTAAAGAATATTATTTTCAATTTGTTGTAAATCAACAGAAAGATGGTTGGTAAAACGGATTATTTATTCTTCGCCGCGTGTGCGTGCGCATGTCTAATAGTTGAATAAATAAGATTTACATTACCTTTTCTATCCTGTAATTCAGCAAGAGTACAACACAAATAGATGCAACAAACATATGCATCAGTCTCATACAGGATGACATTATTAAGCGTGCGCTGATTAAACATCCCATGGTAAACCATGAGGCATCCTTTGGACTGAAATCAGTTCAAAGAGCATCCCACTAAAGTGAGGCATCCTATTGCGATGCAATAAGGCATCCCATGATTAAAATCATAAGGCATCCCAATGTATTGAGGCATCCCAGCTCAAATGGCCAAGGCATCCTTTGGACTGAATTCAGTTCAAAGAGCATCCCACTAAAGTGAGGCATCCTATTGCAATGCAATAAGGCATCCCAAGTTGAGACATGAGGCATCCCACCCAAAGGTGAGGGAGTTGTGGAAAGCCACAACTATGTTTGTTTATTTCAGAGGTGGATTGGGAGGAGGGTGGGTACTTTTCAATTCTTTGAGAGAAAGTGATTCTATCACCTTTCTCGAAGTAATTGATAATAATTGTTCCATATCACAAGTAATGTAAATTTTTTGAAAGTGAAAATTCAAAAAATTAGTCAACCAACCACTTTTATTGATTACAACAAACCTCAGTAAAACTCCCTTTTACTACCGAATTTGTTGTAAATCAACAGAAAGATGGTTGGTAAAACGGATAGATACCGCTAAAAACCCATCTGGCGAGATACATTCTTGTCAGATGCGAATCCAGCTCTGAAATACGCATCTATCGCATTGGAGGACCAATCACCTAGAGCTTGGATTGCTGTGTGAGAGAAACCAGCAAATGCTGCCTCTGACGCTCCTCCAATTCTTAAGGAATGACTAGAAAAAGAACCCGAAATCTTAAGGCTGGTTGCTACAAATCTAAGAATGTCCGAAATTTTAGCCGTGGATAAGGGAAGGTCGTCACCAAACAAATACTTTTGAGGGTTACACACTTTCCATAACCTAAGCCAGACGACAGGACATCTCCTGGAGTTAGTTGCCTCAATTTCGATGACTCTTCCTTTCTTGCTTCGTTTAAAATCATTCTTCACTTTTTCCACAACAATTCTGATTCCGTTAATGTTGTTCTTGTTAATTTCTACCACATTGGAGGTTAAAATACTACCCAACTCAGATCCTCGTAACATGGACCTGATGCCGATGATCATAAGGGTCGTATAAAAAACATAAGTTCTCCTGTCGACAAAGTTACACCCTTCGAGAATCCACATATCAATGTACATAATACGCCACTCGTTTCGTTCAATCTCGTATGAAACTGGTGCCATGTTGATCATGCAATCAACTAGAGATGAAATATGTTCACCCACCACGTCAATCCATTTGAACTGATTACATCGCTTCTTAATAGCAAACATTGCCAGTTTACAATTTTTTCCGGACCTACATTTAAGAAAAAGACACACCAGAAAATTGTAAACATCCATCTCTGTGGGTGGTATTGCAATATTTCTCTCATCGCACCATTTAACAAATCGATTCCAATAACTGTCATACGTAGTGTTTGTGGACTCACGACCCGCACCGGCCTTTTCAATTAGTCCACCAACTGATGTTAGTTGGTCATCCGAAAGTCGATTAGGGTCGCCTCTAATAGCCAAGAGCTTTTCTTTTGCGGTTCGCATTTCCCTGACCGAGAGGGTCTGAAATCTATTCCAGACATTGGTACTGACCGAACCTTGCCTTCCAGCAGTAGTGGCCACCAGGGTTTTGTCTTCCATACTGGGTGAACGAGTATCATTTGAGATTGGCAAAGCTTGCAATGCTCTAGCACCTTCTGGATAATGCTGAACGGCACGCAGCACCAATTTAGCTCTTCCTTGGGCCAATAGCAACTGAATGCATCTGCGGGCTGTTCTCTCTTGGTCCTCTTCCACACCATGTATTGAGGAACCTTGAAGTTGTAATTGCTAGCGAAACGGTCGAACTGAACTTTCACCTGCAATTGATGTTGAACTCTTTCGAATGCCTCTGGGGTTACTTCCCAATCTCCGAAATCCATCTCTTCTGTGGTTTCCAACCTGCTCAATTGATCGGCGATCGAATTTTGGGACGACGGTAACCATTCCACAGCAACTAATTGAATGTCGTATTGGAATACTATTCTCCAAATACCTTCCACAATCCTTTGAATTAAGGAATTTTTGGAACGACCTTTTCGCAAAGAAAACACTATCACTTGAGAGTCTGAAAAAATTCTCAAACACTTTCCCTGAATAAGGGGAGCGATTTTTTCCATGGCAATAAAAATGGCTTTTGCTTCCAAAACATTGATATGCATATGATCCATGCCATAAGTAGACCAAGAGCCGTGTAAGGTAAAATTCAATAATGGCATTGTAGCACCAAAGCCGGATAAAGAGGCGTCCGAAAAAAGTTCGTGGATCAATGACGGAAACAAAAATAATCGACCGTTCCAATGGTGAATGTTGCAAAGAATCCATTGTAATGCGTTCGATAACTGGTGGTCTTTCACACGGTGTAGCGTATCCCATCCATCCTCCACCATCTTGAAAATTCTTGAATAAATGGGATTGAGAGCAATTAAGGCTGGTTGAAAACAGTGTACATATGACATAACAGAGCCAGCCAACTTGGCAAGGTCTCGGGCGGAAAAGGCCTCCTCTCTGTGCATTTTTGATAGGAGGTTTTTGCATCGAGCAACTATTTTCTCCACACCCTCTTCGGGAATAGAGAGAGTCATGCAATTCAGATCTACCAATGCTCCTAATAATAAAAAGACTAAGGAAGGTTTGAAACAACCTTTTGAAGGTTCTCTTACAAATCCATAAAAATCCAGCCTTAAGCTTAATCGAACAAGCTTGTTGTAGGAATCTAAGTAAGAGATACATAACACAGCCATAAAATCGTCCAAATAATTGGACAATGTATAGCCTTCTATTGTTAACAATCGAACACCTTCGTCTACTATCTGAGTGAAAAAGAATGGGCTTCCATTCCATCCAAATGTCAATACTGTGAAGCAAAGAAGATGACCCATAAATTCGATCACAATCTTGTCTCGATCTTCTTCTCGTACCTTCACTTGGTGATATCCTGATAATAAATCGAACGTAGCACAAAACTTTTTCCCACCACTGCGAATGTGATCCAAACACTTGCTCAGAGTTTTGTACTTGAACTTTGGGATCTCCAAACAATACTTGTTTAGGGGACGAAGATCCACAATTAATCTGAATTTCTTCTTTCCTTTCTTCGGTACCAATCGATACTTGGCCACCACCTTCGGAGTTCCTTGGAAGAATTCCAATGCACCAATAGATAACATCATACATATCTCTTCCGTTAGAAATTCTCTTTCTTCCTTCGACCAAAGAGATATATCTACTCTTCCATAGTAAGGGATGAAATACTTGCTGACCATAATTGGAACCCCATCTTTCAAAAGACCCACAATCTCTTTTTTGGCACCCATCATTTCCCATTGTCTCCACTTGTTGGAAATCGAATGAATAGCCTTCTTCCTGAAGGCAATTTCTTCCATGTGAGTATCTTGGAAAAAACTGAAGGATTTCGTAGAGAGAACTGTGAGGGCCTCGTTGTTTATTGGCTTTCTCATCATCCCTCATCTTTTTGCGACACGTTTCTTTAGTGTGACCTGGCTTCTTACAATATAGACATACTATATTGCTAACATCTTTCTCTGGAGTAGGGATTTTCAATTGTTGTTTCAACACCTTTGCATCTTTGTCGCTCTTACCCACTGCTTTCAGCGCCCAAGAGAACAGGTCCGCTTTTTCTCTCAACAACGGGTTGAGTGTAGAGGAACTAATTATCTCTGCCGCTTGCTGGTGCTTCTGTCTCGCAAGGAGAACAAATGCACGATTCTCGACTGAGTCAATAGCCCGTTGCAACTCTTCATCTTCGTCCTTATTCTTGAGCTGTTTCTTCAACAGAATCTTGTAAATAGCTCCAAGAGAACTAAACTCCTCCACTTCTTCCTTCCTGACTGAGTTACGGTCAAAAACAGTAGACACCCGTTCGTTGGCAAGAGATTCGGCCATACAATCTATTTGAAATAGATTCAAATCAATACTCTTCCCACTCTTGAGTAGCTCGAGAACCCTATTTCGTTGACCATTAGCTAGGGCCGCTGGTAGCTGGTCATCACAGACATCCCTTTGTGAAAACGCGCCTTGTTGAGTCAAATCAACCATGATTTGGTTGATGTCTCGTTCGGCCGATGACTTTGCTTTCTTAACCTCATCACGCATAAAGTCTAACTCTTCTTCTAATTCTCTAATCCTTTTTGACAGCACTTCACTTGAGACCTCTTCTTCCTCTACTTCCTCTTCTACCTCTTCCTCTTCTGTCCGTTCCGGAACTACTCTCAAATCCTTGATTCTTCTGAGTAATTCTTTCTTACTTGTAATTTCGTTGGACTGGTCAGAGGGGTAGCAAGATATTAAATCATTAACAACATCATTCTTCTTCCCTGCTGGGAAAGCCTTCTTGAGTTTGCTGTAGATACTTTTCAATTCTTTGAGAGAAAGTGATTCTATCACCTTTCTCGAAGTAATTGATAATAATTGTTCCATATCACAAGTAATGTAAATTTTTTGAAAGTGAAAATTCAAAAATTAGTCAACCAACCACTTTTATTGATTACAACAAACCTCAGTAAAACTCCCTTTTACTACCGAATAAGACTATTATAGAATTTGATGAAACGTATGACATGCTGGGATGCTCAACCACATCATACTTTAGAGAGAGCTGTCTCTCAATGATGGAGGCACAATTTCGAAAAAGTACTTTCAATGAATGTTCTTATGTACAGCAATGTTTACTCTTTGGCATGAATGTGGAATTGATTTTGAATTTAACATCTTCTAGATGTTTAAGAGATCCCAAGTCTGTGAAATATAGTCGTAATCTTGATTCGCTATCAAGGTCTTGTTCACAGGCAGTGGTAGAAGCCTCAATTGGGAGAGAGGCTCTGTCCTATACTTTTTCAAAACTCAACAAAACGGTGAGCACACTCGAAAAGGAGGCTATCAAAGCGTTCCTCAAAGGAAAAATTGCTGAAGCATGTAAGAATGAAACGCAAGATGCATATGATGCGGCCAACATGTTGGCAACTTCAATGCCAAAAGATATGGACGCCTTACTTTCCATGATGGAGCTAAAATTTGTGACAGACGCAACTAATGAAAGCCCAAGTATAGCCATGCTGTGTGTCTCACTGATGGTTCTCAGCAGTATTGCTCTTGTATTGTATTTGATGATTGATTATTGGAATGCTGTTTCACAGGAAAGTAAGAATCAGCGAAAGCATTTGAAAGCTGTGAATCAGGTGTTCGAGCAACATATGGATTGTTTCAAGTCAATCAACAAACATACTAAGGACCAACAAGCACAAATAGCAAAAATCGAAAATTACTTGAAAGAAACCACGAACGAGAGAAATTTATTGAAAGAATCCTTTAGTTTGCAAGAAACGAGGCTCAACGAATTGCAAACGATTGTTAGCAGTTCTTCTCAAGAATTTAAAACACTCTTCTTCAAGTATGAACAAGCTCTGACAACTCTCCAAAGTATAAGAGATGAATTGAAACCATGTCAAGATGATGACTCACAATATGAAACCATCGAAGAGTCTATCAAAAAGCTAGTCCACAGAAAAACAGAACTAGAAAATTGCTTCAATGCATTACAGGAGAAATGTTTAAAGGAAAAGTCATTCCTCAAAGAAGAAAACAGAAAACTCAACTGGGAAATAGCCAATAATCAACAAAAAATAGAAGAATTACACTCCCTTGTCAACAGCTTGAGAGACAACCTTGAGACGGAGAAATCAAATACTGAGAGTCTTGAATCAGCTCTAGAGACACAGACTTCCGAAACGATTCGATTAAGCGACGCGTTAAATAGTGCAGAGGACAGAATTATCGAGTTATCATCAAGATGTAAAGAATTTCAAATGGATTTGGAAATTACTAATAAGGCTTTGGAGAAAATTGATGCCATGTTATCGATCAAGATCGTAGGACGAATGAATGAAATGAACTCGTTGAGTCAATCCCTCCACGAAGGTTCTCAACTGCCCACAAGATCGTTGCAATTAGAAAAACTACAAAGGACAATAGAGAGACTTAGCCAACAAGAGGAAAAGGTTGTTGTACCGAAAAGAGAGCAGACCTTAGATGAATTGGAAACGAATCGCTCACAAGGACCCAAGATCTTGGAGAACGATTGCATTTTACTGAAGAAAGAGGTTGAAACATTTTCAACTTTTGTCCAAAGCATTGAAGACATGTTAGGTTACGAAGATTGTGCCAATATTTCTGATAAATGCGAGAGACTACTTTGCAAGCTTCAACATAAAATTGAGTTAACACGCTCACAGCAAGGCATGATAGAGGAAAAGGAATGTCAAATTATTGAACAACAGAAAGAGTTGGAGGGTAGGCAAAAATCTATTGAAAGTCTCATCAATCAATCTAAGGAGTATGAATGCAGAATTGTGAGTCTTGAAGATGAGCTTCACAACCTCTCAACAGAAAATATGAAGATACTAAAAAACAGACGAAAAGAATTGGAAGAAATGAAATGCAAAAACGAAGACGAGCAGCAGAAACAAGAACCAAGTTGCGTGCTACCAACCCAAGAGCAAAACAATTCGTTGATCAAGGTTTTAGAACACAAAATTGAGGCATCAAATAACGAGAAGGAAATGCTGCAGGCCCTTTATCAACAACAGTTTGATGAGCTTACTAGTAGAAATGAAAAGCTGTTGAATGATCTCAATTCTCATGAAATGTACATAATGGCATTAGAAAAGGATGCAAAGATGGATACTAAAGAACATAAGATTATGAAAGAACAGTTTTTTGCAATCCAACACACTAACGAGCTGCTAAAGAAAGATATATTTTTAACGAACCAACAATATTTGAAAATTGTCAGCAAACATGAGTCTGCACTTATTGAAAAGGACAGAGAACTCGAAGAGGCGAAAATGCGAATTTCAATTTTGGAGCATCGTGTGAAAAGTTTGGAAACGAGATGTATTGAGAATCAAATTGATATTACCTCATTAAGCGCCGAAAAATGTAACTTGCAAGCTGAAAAGACAGCATTGCTAGAGGAAAATAAGCTGCACAAATTGGCACGCAAGTTGAGCTTTGAGTAGCTTGTCGACTTAGTTGTTTTATTTACAATATGATACACTAGTGAGATTTACAATTTAGGACATACATCTTCCTCACATTCTTTACATCTTATGGGCTGGGCTTCTCGGCATTGATTTCGATATACTGTAATTCCTTTACAGCCTTTTTCGAACGCCAAAACATAGGCTTCATAGATGTCTTGCACAGTGGCACTGTGTGGCATATTAATGGTCTTTGAAATACCTTGTTCGATGTTCTTTTGCCATGCAGCCTGCATTTGAATATGAGCTTCGGATGACAGCTCGTTGGCCTCTGCAAAGAAGGGTTCAATGCAATATCCTTGATTTCCAAGAACAGAGCTGATACCGCCAGTTGGCTGTATGCATGTAAGAGAGATGTTTCTAAATCCCCTTCTGTATTTACATTCACCTTTCTCACGAGCAAGAGAGGCACTTGTTTTCCTTGCTTGCTCCGTGATGGTTCTCGAGACTCGATCAGCCAATTCGAGTGAGTCTTGAGAATCATAGGAATATCCCATTTTTGACAGCAAGTCAGCCCAACCTGCAACACCCAATCCAATTCTTCGAAGCTGCTTGGATATAATCCTCATTTTCTCGTCAGGGATTTCCAACAAATCCACTACGTTATCTAAGAAGCGAATGGCAATAGAAACCACACGCTTCAGACGCTTCCAATGAATCGTTTTGGAATTTTCATTATAGAGAGATGGGGCATTGAGATTTACAACTCCTAAATTACAAGTTTCATTATCATGTAGAAATTGTTCGCCACATGGAACAGCAGCATGAACACGTCCATGATCAGAAGTGAGTAGCATATTTGAGCTTTGCACTCTGTCAATGAACACTAAACCAGGATCGCCACATGCATGGCAATGTTGAGAAATCATTTGTAATAATTCTCTTGGAGTACGATTGGTGTCCTTCCATGCTTGTTCGTTATCTAATGATCTCATAAATTCATCAGTCACTGCCACGGAGATGTTGAAATTATAGAGTCGAGATAAATTGGAAGCCTTATACGCAGCAACTTGTGCAAACTGTGGATGATCAACTGATATTACTGCCATATTACCTCTCTTTGGGCGGTTCTCCCATAGCGTGATTGAATCATTCAGTTGTGACAACTCTTCCAGTGTTTTGACAGGATCAGACGTGTTGATCGAGTAGCCAATACCAATTGCTTTTTGCCAAAGGCGTTTTGATCTTGATTTCACTTGTTCGAAATTCTCATCAGTGATTTCTCCCATAACACTGCAATTAGGTTGCAATGTTTTATCCGTTCCACTTCCAGAAAGTGTATTTCCAGAAGGCATGAATTCCAATCTTGTCATCACACTCTCGAATTCTTTTTGCCATCTCTTGAATTGTGATGGTGCTTCATTTCGTGCCACATGTGTGCTTACTCGCTTTGCAAGATCAGAGAGATCTTTGCACAAATACTTGGTTTGAAGGGTTTGATCAATATTTTGCATGATTGATTTCAGTTATTTTGTTTGTCTTGATAAAAATCTGAGTTTTCACACTTCAGCTTTTATGTGTGTGCTTATAAGCACAAAATATCTCAGACTAAATGAGAATTCCCAACTCATTGACAGATCGCCCACTACCTTGTTGCCATACCACCAATAAATAACGTGTTATTATTGCAAGGAGATTTAAAGAATGAAGATAGGTGACTGATCGTGTACTACGAGCTGTTGATTGATGGAGTGGGTTTACGTTGACGTCACGTTTCAAAAATGTTTCAGTTTCGCCAAAATCATTCTTACAGTTAAAAGTATTCTTTGAATAAATCTGTAATGTTATCGGATTGATTTTGCGCTGGAGATGTTGGTGATGAAATTAAATCAATAATTTCATTCCTCTTATTCATTGGTGAGGTATCATCAATACAAATGACTTGATCACCATTCGGAACATCAAAAGTTGTTGAATTTTGTTGATACAAAGTATCATCATCCTCACAAAGATAATCCTCAAAATTATCCAAATCAAATGGAAATGTACAATTTTCATTCACACACATGAATAACCAATGTTTGGCGTTGGTATCATATCGGATTGTTTTCACTTCCGATCCACAGCGAGAACATTTGTGCATTTTTAATGTTGAAAATTATTTTCTCGAACACGCTGAATATCGTGTAAATTACAAGAATAAGTATTTTATAATTTCTCGTGTGTTACAAGAATAAAGCGTGAATGTTGAGTGGTGACCGCCATGAGTGATGTTTGTTCAAAAAACCCTCAATCACTTCCTCCTAATCATTTGTTTCAACATGTTGTTGTTCAAACTTAAAATCTACTAATATCTCTTCCAAAGAAGAAGGTACTTGTCCAATTCATCAAAACATTGAACTTGTTCTTAATAGAAACCAATTTTGTCAAATAAGCAGATCTCCAAAATACCCAACTCAAAAACCCTCCACTCTTCAATGCTCCTACCTGACTGATAGCTCTATAATTTCCAATATATGCTAATTGACCTGAATGATGATAAACAAAAGGTTTTTCTTTTGGAATGGTTCCATTCAATGCACGAGCTAAATACAGGCCTTCTTGTTGTGCAACCTGTGCTGTTGCTGCGAGTGGCATGCTTTCAATTAATGATACATCTCCAATAGCATAAATATTTTCAAATCCTTTCACTTGGAGATGATCACTGACAAGAATTTTCTTTGTTTTTGGATCAATGGGAAGAGGAGGTCCCTGAGACACTGGAATAGAGCGAGGACGAATACCGGCACTCCAAACGACAAGTCCACATTCAATTATAGATCCATCATGTAATTCCACAGCATTTTGAGAAATAACTCGTTTCACTTGTTGATTGGTTCGAATTTTGATGTGATTACGACGGAAGAATTTTTGTGTATATCTTTGAAGTGATGTATCAAACGCACTTAATACGGTACTTCCTGCTTCTAAAACAGTTAAACGAACTTCTTCGACAATGTCTGGAGGAAAATGTTTGGATAAATCTCGAATGAGATCATGTAATTCTGCAGCATATTCAATACCTGTAGGACCAGCACCCACGATAACAAAGCTATGATTTGAATGATCAATTTGAATACCAAATTGGAATGCATGTAAATGTCGCGTGTGTGGTTGTGACAGAAACATTGGGATGCATTTAAACATGTGAAAAAATTTCTCGTGAACATGTTCAATCACTTACTGTAATAGTGTTTCTCTAAGATGAACAGGAGTGGATGGGTTGGCAGCTCTCTCGAAACATTGAATGACTTGATTTCTAATGGCTCGAGCATGCTGAATTTCCTTAATAGGATACGCATATTCTTTCACGCCTGGAACTCCAAAATCATTGACATCACATCCAATGGCAATGACTAGTTCGTCATAATTAAGGGAAAAATTTGGATCTTGTTCATAATTAGGTTTGCAAATGACTCGTCGATTTTCAGTATCAATGGCAATGGCTTTTCCTTCAAAATAATGATAATCTAGTTTTTACATTCATCACACAAGGTTTCAATGGTTTTGTGCACAACGGTTGTATTTCGTGAAAATCAAATAAAGACAGACCAAGATTGTTACAACCAAAAATTGAAATATTAAAAAAATGTACAATACCTTCATGATACACAGCACGTCGTACTGGTTCAATGATGGATCTCAACTCGACTGTACCACACGCTGCTCCTGGTAACAATGGAGTGAATAGAAAATGATTTCTAGGTGTACTATTATAATAATTTCCAAAAAATTTGTTTGAAATCATTTTTCACACCCACAGAATTGCAATTTACCTTAAATAAACGTTATACTTCTCCATATCAATTTCTTTCAATAATCTAAATCCTCCCCATCCACTTCCCAATATTACTAAATTCTTTTTTTCTTTGGGTTTGTGTGTGGATTTTGCAAATGACACTTGTCGATCATGAATTCCTTTTTCAACATTGACTGGTGGTTCTGGATCTTTGATCGTGGCAGCCACACCACCATTGGTTGTAGTTGTTGAAGATGGATTGGTTGTTTCCGCGCAAGATAATAAATTGACATGAAATTGATGATGGCTTGAACAAGACAAAGTGTCAAACAATTGTTGCTTTCGGAACAATGGAGAAGACAAGGTAATCAATCTTCTTTTCATATTTGATGATGATTGCAGTTTGTATGCAGAAGGGTTGTTGTGTCTATTTTTTCTGTGGTGGATTTAAAAATTAAAACAGTTCCGAACCTAGAAATGCACCAGTGCGCTGAATTGCCTGAAATGAATATTGTGCCGGATCCGAAACGGGTGAAGAGGCAATCATATTCAATCAATTTCTACAATATTCTTTCTTGTTATTATTTTACTTTTCAGCACTTCTACAACACCGAGAAAGAGTAGTTCCGTTTTGGTTCAATCTTAAGGCAAAAGTGAGAGATGCTCAAAGGAATGACGAGGGTAGTGTATTTTTAGTAATTGGAACACACAATATTTCAATATTTACTTGAACTCCTTCTTGTTGGTGTTAAACTCTTCAAGAACTTCAGTGATAGTCTTGACACCTAGCTCTTTGTCACTGTCTCTGATTCTAATGCTCACAGAGTTAGTTTCCATTTCCTTTGGGCCAATGACCAAAATGTAATTGTATTGAGCAAGGTGAGCATTTCTAATCTTCTTTTCAATTCTGTTATCGCTCAAGTCAACATCAACGAAGAAGCGAGCATCATGGAGAGTCTTGTGGACCTTTTCAGCATATTCATTGCACTTCTTTGAAACAGGCACCACAATGGCTTGTCTTGGCGAAAGCCAGAATGGCCATTTTCCACCAAAATGTTCAGTAGTAATAGCCAAGAATCTTTCTAAAGAACCAAAGACAGCTCTGTGCACAACGACTGGTCTAATCTCAGTCTTATCCTCTGCAGCATAGGCCAAGTCGAAACGAATTGGCAATTGGAAATCCAATTGAACAGTCGCACATTTATATTCTCTCCTCAAAGCGTCAGAAATCAAAATATCAATCGTTGGTCCGTAGAAAGCACCCTCTCCTTCATCCTTTTGCCACGAGTGACCAAATTCGTTCAATGCTTCCTCTAACTGCTTTTCAGCTTGATTCCATTGTTCAATTTCTCCAAGATATTTCTCTGGTCTTGTAGAGAGGATAAGTTTAAATCCAAACCCGAAAATCTTGTAAATATCCTGCATCATACCTAAACAAGACATGATTTCTTGTTTGATTTGATCTGGTCTACAGAAAATGTGAGCATCATCTTGTTGGAGTTTTCTTAAACGAGTAACACCCGTCAAGGTTCCCTTCAGTTCGTTACGATGCAAAACTCCAAAGTCAGCAAAACGAATTGGTAATTCTCTATATGATCTATTTCTATGCTTAAACATTAAGCAGTGGCTTGGACAATTCATTGGCTTTAACATATGTTGAGCTTTATCAATTTCTAAAACAAACATATTTTCAGCAAACTTGTCCCAGTGGCCAGAAGTTTTCCATAAATCATTGTGGAAAACGTTTGGAGTTTGAACTTCGGAATAACCACGATTCCAGTATTCGTTTCTCATCATGCTTTGGATAGTGTTGAATAAACGTTGACCATGAGGTAAGAAGAATACCATACCAGGAGCATAAGGATGGAAGAACCACAATTCTTGCTTCTTTCCAATGTTTCTGTGATCACGACGCTTAGCCTCTTCTATCAAAGTTTGCCATTCTTGGTGAAGTTTCTTATCAGGGAATGACATGGCATACACACGTTGCAAAGTTTCTTTGGAAGCATCTGCTCTCCAGTAAGATGATGAGTTTTTAGTGACCTCAAAAGTGGTGACTTTTCCTGTGTGAAGAAGGTGAGGACCCTTGCAAGGATCGATCAATCTTCCACAACGATAAACAGAGCAATAATCTCCTTCCTTAACCTTTTCGGAGAGAATTTTGACCTTGAATTTGTTGTCAGCAAACAATTGAAGGGCTTCTTCTTTGGTGACGAGCAGTCTTTCAAAGGGTTGCTTTTCGTTGACAATCTTAGTGACTGCTTCCTTCACTTTGTCATAGTCGTTTTCAGACACGACTCTAAACTCGTGTTATTTACATGGTTAACCATGATGTGAAGATTGCACGAATATGAAAATCCAATACGTGAATAAATGTTGAATAATTATATTCCGTGCAAAGGCGATATTAACAATACAATCATGTCAAAATAAATTCATCATCATAGTCATTACGATAATGTTCTATCATCATCCGTTACTATTATTATACCAATATTACTTACTTATCACCCATAAAAGCTTCGTAGTAGAACCCTCCGTCTTCCAATGGTTGACCCTTACATAGGAAGCACTTGAAGACATCTTCCAAGGCTTCACCCATAACGTGAGAAGAGGAGTGCCAAAAGACTTCCTTTGCTTCAGATGAGTCCCACTTTAATAATTCCAAAGTACAATCTCCTTCGAGTGGTCTTCCCAAATCCCAAAGAGCATCATTCACTTTAGCTACAACAACGTTAGCAGCCAAACCGGCCGAGATGGACATGACAATATCATGGGGAGTGGTTTCATAAGCCTTTCCCGGCTTGGTAGAGTTATCGGGCAGAGTGATGGTAATATCCTTTCCAATCCTATCACCCAGTTCATTTCTTCTTCTTTGCTTGAACTCATCAAAGAGTTGGCTTCTGCGTGCAAAGTGTTGATCCGAAGTATTAAAATTTCCGAACGATGGAGTTAGTAGAGTCATCAATTTTTAAAAGTGAAGAGGTGAAAATGAACCAAAACATCTAGTTCATTTTCAAATCTTCACTTTGAAATGTGGTGATGCGGAACTATTTGAGCAAAATGTGCCAAATGTGATCCGAATGTAGGAAGAGTAAAAACAAAGTGATCTCTTTACCAAACAATGGCAAGAAGAACTTTTGTCGATTAAGAATTACCAAAGAAAGAAACAACAGTTGGTGCAGGCCTTCTGTAAAGCAGATTATAAAGCGGCCTCAAACGGCAAAACAAGACCATTCCATATTTGAAGAAGGAACGGAACAGGAGGTTAGATTAGTGATTCTGTTTTGGAAGCTGACAATTCTCGAATTATTTAAAGTAGAGAGCTAAACGCTTTGTTTTTAATTCCTTCTTTTTCATTTCAAAATGTTTTGAGAAAGAATCTTTTTGAACGTTGTCGATAACTCTCGAGTATCCAAGCACACAAATCCATTGGAGGATGGAAGAGCTTGTGTTAATTGTTGTGCCTCATTAAACATGGATGCAATAAACACAATAAAAACGTGTTTCTTGAGAGCTCTAGCTAAATCTTGAGGTTCAATTCCATATCTCGATAAATTGGCATCTGAAAACACAACCACAAAATCACAATCTTTTTGCTTGGATGCTTCTTTCATGGCCCTTAATGTCGAATCTCCGCTCCAACAATATTGAGAATGAGCATGCATTTTCAAGAGAACTTTGAGACGTTCTTTTTCATCTTGAGGTGGTTTTCCTCGATGGACTAAATCTAGACAACTCGTTTGACCAGAATGTCCAGTAATTTTGTATTCATATCGATCCTCAAATCCTTTGAAACTTTCCATAATGATGACAGCAATTTCAAGAAGTTTGTCCAATCGTTCATCTTGTCCATTGAACCTGTACATGCTAGCAGAGACATCCATGACAAAATGAATTTTTTTCTTTTTAGGTAAACGATGGGATTTGTGTTTTTCATCTTGATTGGCTCTCTTTTTGTAAATGTTCTTTTCTCCTACAATTCCTTCAACAATCTTGTTATCGTCTATTTCGCCACTGGTTTGGTTTTTAACCCAAACACGTTCCTCCTCTTCATCTTTCCATTTTAGTGAGCTTAGTGTTTTTCTTAATTGATCAATTTGTTGTGTGACATTATTCTTGTATTGTGCATAGAGATTCATTTCATCCTTAGACATGTCGATTTCTTGAAGTCTTTTTTGATAAGCTTCTTCAGCCATTTTTCTAGCACGTTCAAGTATTTCCTTACTCACTTTCTTTTTCACTTCGTCTGAAACTTGTAAAACGGGATTTCCTTTCTTTGCTAGTCGATAGGGTCCACCAAATCCACCTAATCCTGCAGTGTCACTACCTCCCGAACCTCCAGCAAATGTATTACCTCCAACATGAGGTAAATCATCTTCTTTACCATGCTTTGGAAATGTTGCTTCTCTATTTTGATCGATATATTCTATTTGAAGTGATTCTTTGACGGACGTTCTTGTAGTGTTGTACTGTTGCCAACTAAGGGCTTCCTCGGACAATTTGTCAATATTAAGATTAAAAAGAAGCATTTGATTTTCAGCGTGGAGAATTGCCACATATCCATTACTGAGCTCTACAAATGAATTGTAAGTGAATGAGGAAGGAGTATTACAATTAGAGGAAGAGTTGAGTATTCTTTCGGGAGGTGTAATTTTACGATAAGTGTTTCGTTGAAAATTCAACACGTCCATGGTTACACCATTAGTGGAGCTATCTCTATGATGAATCAAGAGTAATTGGTTCGTCTTTTTAAGGAAGGACATGTCCACATGAGAAATGTTGGGATTTCCTTTCTGCAACGATAAATCTGCTTGAACGGTGAGATAGTCATCGCGTTTAACCAAGTGTCTGATAAGAATGCTTTCAGAAAGCAGTTGATTGTTGGGTCTTGCAAATAGTTGGTGCGTATTTTCATTTCCAAAGCAAGTGAATAAATCAAAATTCTTGAGAGTGATGTTTGAAAGCTCGTTCACTTGCTTAATGATTGTTTTACACTCATTTCCATCCATCACAACCTCAACGAGTCTCCAAATTGATGCTACCTCGTCATGTTCTAATACAAGGAATGAATTTGATGAGATCCACTTGATTGAATCGATTGGGAATGGGAGATGTATTACATGGACAGTGTGAGGAAGAGCTCCTTTACGAACAGGTTTGGAAGAATCCCAGGTTGAAAAATTTAACACTGCAATTGAGAAGGATCCAGGTTGAAACACCAAACACATGGAATGAGAATCAGTAAACTCGGTTAATATTTGAAATGGAATTTCTCGTGCTCTCTTAGCCATTGATTTGTGAATCTTCTCTTGATATGAAATTTCAACATTGAATTTCTTGTTTCCTTTAGGGTTGTATAAAAATCCATACAGCTCTACGTCTACCATCGAAGTACTATGATCCATAGAATCCAATATTGAAGAAAGAGGGGAAAATCTATCTGGTCTTTGAGCCTGGGCGCTCATTAAGGCAATGGTATTTAGTTTTTTTAAGGAAAAGAAATGAGAACCAGTTCCAAGTCGAGAATGCAGTGGATAAAGTTCGGTGACAGTGAAAGAATCACATTGATTGCTTTCAAAATGAATGAAACCAAATGGACTCGAAACTGAAAGTACATGTATAGAGTCTTCCAAAGAAACTATACTTTTCGCCTTATTACATGGCAAATTGATTACATAGCGAAGCTCACTAAACTCCATTAAATTAGTGTACTTGTCGGAAGGATTTTTTGTTGCAAAAGCTCCGGAATCTGGTTCTTCATAGGCTGAATAGTACATTTGAGGACTTCTATAATTGTTAATGAAAAAGGATACTTGTTGAATTTCACAGGAATTTGTCAGTGTTGCATCTGTTGAATTTCACAGGCATTTGTTGTATGTATGATGCATTATGTTGTTGACGAGCGAGTTTGTATCACCATGGTTTCAACTACTAATAATATACTTACTGTTCAAAAGTACACACATATTCTTTCCCTCATTACTTTTGATGAGTGGTATTTCTTGAGCGATACGTATCGAAAACTGCTCTAATCTCAATAGAATAATCGTTATGAATCATTTTCAATTCAACTTACCTGAATTTTTAAATGAAACTGGAATTTCGTGTTTTTGGAACACCTTGCTTAGAAATTCAATTGTCTCTCTATCAAAGGAATCAAAATCAAAAACATTGGCAATGGCATCCTGAAGAGTAGTTTCAGATGGAAATGCCTGCAAATGTTTGACAATATGTACTAATTCTCTCGTTGAATATGGATATTGAATAATTCCATCCTCAACTGCTACTCTCAAATCATTAAACACAGCGCTCAACTTTCGAATAATCAATTCTTGTACATTTGGACCATAACTTTGTAAGAGCTTAATTTCACTATCCACGTCCACATTGCTGACGAAATGAGTCGAAAAAATGTCGCCACTCGAAGCATAAAATTCATTACCATGGAAAGGAAAGTTTGGAGGATTTGCTAGGGCAATGATTCGGAATCCTTTCGCAATTGGAAGAAGACGATCCAAATTGGCCTCTTGCAGTTGTCTTCTTCGTTCATACTCTTTCATGGTGACAATTGTTCTTCCATCGCCTAGCACCATGTTGCCATCTTCAATGAGTGATTTCAAAATAGACACTGTCTCGATATTACATTTGTCAATTTCATCCAAAACTAAAATTCTTCCATATTTTACAGCTCTTACTAATGGAGAATCAATATATTTTAACACACCATCAACAACCGATGGAACAACTGTTAGTGATGCTATGGTGATGTCACGATGTAACTGCATATACTCTCGCTCGCATTGCATCAAGTTAATAAATTGATCTGTAATTTTGTTTTTTCCAACTCCTTGATAGCCAATGAGAAGAGTGTGATCCATTAATATGTGGTCCTTTAGCATGGCCTTCATTACAGTTGCATGACTTTGATTGTCTACAAAATATGGCTTTGGAACAAGTAATAAATTAGCATGGTGATGAAGTTCTACTTGGACATCACCAATTCTTAAATGATTAGACGTTTTCTCGATTTGAATTTCCGATTGTTCGCTGGTTGCTGGAGAATTAATATCACTATATTTTTGGACAATCTTCTTCAGTAAATCAGAATGATGCTTTGGAAGCAGATAGGTCATAGTGGTTCTCTCTAACGAAGTTAATAAAGTTTCATCTTTGAAACTCATTGCTCGTTTAGCAATTCGAATTAAATCTCTCGTTGAAAGTAATCTTTGATCTTGGTTCTGCTCATGATTATTATATTCATTCTTAATCAAAACAAGGGAGCGAATGAAATCATATTCTTTTTGCTGTTTTGACTCGGTTCCAACTCTATAGCTCAATAAGGTGACTTCTTCTTCAACCGATAAATTGGGTACAATATGAAAATGGAACATGTTAAATAATTCCAAAGAAAGCCAATCCAGCTGCTCACTTAATCCGATGGCAATTACTCTAAATGTTGGATGTATTCGGAAAATTCCTCTAGAGTTCAAGTCCTTCTCGGAAAAGTTTCCCTCTTTCATGAGCCTATCAAAATAATTATGAGAAATATATCTAGTACCATTGTACAAAAACAGTACTCTTTCTTGAATTAATGATTGTATGGACAGTAAAATATCAGTACCAACTCGATCCACTCCGTCCAGTATACAAATATGACCATCCTTCATGGCATCAATTAATACAGAGTTTTTCCACACGGTATCTCCGCTCGTAGTAGTTCCTCTTTTTTGCAAGAGCTCTTTAGAAGTCATTTCTTTGTACAGAGGGAATACAATGGTGGTCTTGTAGCGCAACATGGAAGCAAAGGCGTGAGCTATAAGTGATTTTCCAGAGCCTTTAGGTCCAACTAGACATATATCTCTGTTGCAATTGTGTGATTTGATCATTTCTTCTAATAAATTTTTGTGTTTTTCAATCGGGCTAAATCCAATGTTGTTGAATTCTTCGAGAGTGACATGGAAATTATCTTTGAATGTGTGATGTGGATGATTGGTATGATCCATGGGAGTGATACAGCTTTTTGAAAGTATATGATAAACGGAGGATGCACATTCATCCAATTGTTCCTCAATAATTTCAATCATTTTGTGATGATTCTCCTGCTTTTCAACTGGATCCTTTTGTTGTCCTCTCCGTAAAAACAAGGTTGCTGGGTATAGAATGTGAAACAGCCTCTTCACTTGGTCTTTAGATTTCACAAGTTCATAGCGATATTCATTAATCATTTCCAATAAATTCTTCAAGTTTTCAATTGAAAAGCGTGGTAATAATTCTATGGCACCCGTCTTAGTGTCCGTGTTAATTGATGTCTTGCTGCTCATTAAAATATTGTCCACTTGTATAATAGACTGTGTGAATCGAATCAATGTAGAAAATAATTCAGTCTTTTGATCGATGGTTAAAAACGAGAAAAACTTTTCGGGATCACCTTTGTGATGATTCACAAGCGAATTAAAAATTGTCTCAATGCTCGGAAGATCAATGACTCTGCAGTTAAATCTAGATCGAAGAGGAGGATCTAAGGTATTGCCTTCATATGGAGGAACCGGTAATCCCATTGCAATAATTCTAAAGTCCTCATGTGTTGGCTCAATTTTCATTAATCTTAACTCCTCCTCTGTTTTTCCTTCCTCCTCGATTAATTGTTTATAACGCTGGGGAGAAATTAACATGGTACCTGATTCGAGAGCCATTTCTCTATTTTCCATGAGATTATTCAAAATTGGTAACTATTGAATTTCCAAAATGAATGATTACACAAACACACATTTGAATCCATGGAACTCACAATATTTCTATCTGCCTTTTCTAATCCATCCATTATTAATATAGAACCATTCTTTGCAGCACGAACAGCAGCTTGGTCCACGTAGTATGCTGAATTAGCTTCAATCTCTCTTCGTTGTTTAAAGTCATGCTCGCTTGTGTCTTTAGTAATGCACACGTATTCAATTTTTCGTTTTGCGAGTTGGCAATAAGTAAATGCCAGCTGTCTCTTCAATTCACCATAATGACCAATTAAAAACATGTCTTGACCCAACTTGTCTTTCATGGCCATCCACTTTAAATGAGAGAGAATTTCTGGCTGCTGTGAAATATCTTCTCCGAATAATGAAAAATTGGGAACGGATAATAGTGGGTCATCATTATTTTCATCCACTTTTGAATAATTATATAATTCGACAGAACCAATCCTAATCCTTTTGATGATGTTATTTGTTTCATGGATGCTGCTATTATTTAAATGTATTATACTCGTAGACAATTGCCTATTTATCAAAGAAGAAGATGATGAAAATTTTCGCAATAAAGAAACTATGTTGCTGTTATGTTTCGTCATGATTATGGAGAGGGGGGAATTGCTTGGCGAATCGGAACCAGTGATGGTCAGTCGTTTGGCAGTCACAACTCCTCTAGATTTTCGAAACATTTTTTGTTGATTGGACCTTCTGATAATTGCTCGTTAGCAAATGTGTTAAAATGTTTTAGCCAACAATTAAAATTATAAACTAAGGCCTTTTTAGTAAGAACACCCCTCCGTATTCGATGAACAATGTTCTTTAATATTTCACCAAAAGAATTTATGATTGATAGTTGTCTTTCTCGAATCCTTGCATCTCAAATAACATCAACTCTTCAACAATGAAAAGGCAGTTGAAAGGTTGTAAAACACAACCCAAGCCGGTCCCTTTTATTGAACCCTATCTCTCTTCCAAGTTGTCAACTGTTACAGGTCTCGTAGCAAACAATTAAGGCAGAATAATTCGTTTGCAGCGTTTATGGTCATGACCCGATTTAATAAGTCATCGCGAAAATAAAAAGGAATAGACGATTTCTACTTTTTCGTTGGTTACTTGGTGTACTGACAGTACGGTCCAAAAAAAACATCATATTCTCCTCGTTGTTTCGAAGTGTTGTATTACGTTCTACTGTTTGTTCATCATATAATACGACCAACATAACGTGTACTGTCTGTAACTCCATTCAAAGCACAAAATCTATTGACACACTCCTTTTCGCTCTGGATTGAGGTTGTGCGCGTCATTGAATATTCGGATAGCAAAAACAGTGAATATTCGTTGTAGTAGCTCAGGTAAATACCAAAAGATTCTATGAGAAAAACAACTCTCGTGAATATTCCCAAGTACTATCAAGATAGTATACATGTATTATTGAGAGTTGTTCAATAGAATCAGAAGGTATTTCTTTTCCAATTTAATTATGTTTTCATCATCGAAACAGCAAGACGCCTCTTCCCAATCAAAAACAAGCAACCATAGATCTTCTCCAGAGTTGATTGCTTGTTCGGCTCAAGAGAACAGTAACAACGCCCTCGTTGCAAACAGTACACAGTTGTTGTTATTATCGTCTGCATCTTCTTCATCGCCAGCGGTCAGTGTACACTTGTTTCCGGCTGGTATTGAGAGTGGCTCGTCATTCCTAGACTCGACACTCTATTCAAACAACTCGACTTCTCCGTGCATGTTCAATCCAGGTGATCAGGTATACATGCAAAGCCACACAACATCTTCTTCGTTATCAACTACCAAAACCACTCAACAACAATTACAGCAAATGGCTATGAATCGATCACCGGTGATGGCCAACAATGTTTTATTGAATCATGCCGATACCTCTCCAAACTCCCACCACTACATGGGTGTTCGTGCACCAACAAACTCCAGCCAAAATCAGCAACCACCAACCTCGGCAGTCGCATCAACCACAACACAGTCTCCCTTATACCAGGTCCATTTTTTGGATTCTCTTCTCCATGATGAAGAAATGATGCAATCCTTCATTCAATCCGTGAATCACCAGAACACAGTCATGAATCAATCTCAAGTGAACCAATACCCGAATACATCTCAACCCTTTCTGATTCATCCACAGGACGATCTCCGTGGTGCAGATAACAGCAATCACGCACATGCAATTTCCTGCGTTGGAGAGAATCACCCTCCGTCGACTCGGCGACACATGTTTGAATCTGAAAAATTTGCCCAAACACAACAGGCAATGAATCTGTCACCAACCACCACTGCAACACCACCTTTAAAAAACGTCATTACCAATTGTCCCGTGACCACCGGCATGAGAACAAACACAGTGCCGTCAAACACAAATTCACTAGTACCTTCTTCAACAATCGCTGCATCAGCAACATCATCATCAACGGCAATTACGCAAGACGATACTGTCAATCAAGGAAAGGAATCAAATCTACACCCGATTGCATGTTCCAGATGTCGGGAACGACATAAACGATGGTATGTTGTTCTTCTAGATTTTTACTGTGACGATCATCATTATCACATTAACCACCTTTGGCATTATTTTAACAAAATGACAACAAAACAGCGATAGAAAATTACCATCGTGTGGCTATTGTGAAAAACAAGGATTACCTTGCAATTACACAACACCTAAAAAACAACGAAGAGTTTATCAACGAGCAGTACCGGTTCCAGCAGGAAATGATGTTTCTAGTATTACCATGGTTACTGGAGGAGGTTCGTCGGGAAGCTTTTTCACATCCACTCCTCTTTCAGCAGTGAATTCTGCATTATTGACAAGAAGAGGATCAGTGGATTCGAATATTTCTAGCTTTTCTGCAACATCGGCAGTTTCAACATCAAGCTCAACAGGAGGATCAAACTCTAATGAAGCCACAAATGCATTTGAAATTTTCACTTTTAGATGGCAAGGAAATTCTAATTCTAATTCAAAATCGTCATCTTCAAATAAGAAAAAGCGAAAGAGTGTTTCGCAAAATCCTTCAGAAACTCCAATGTCACCACAAAGCTTCACAAAAAGAAATTCAATGCCAGGAACTTTTGCTCATGACTCATACGGTGTTGGATCAAGCGCTTCATCATCAGTACCTGTCATCAACGAACGAAGAGATGAAGCTCTAGAAGCATACTCCTTTCCCAAGAAAAAGAAACCTTCAGACCAACAATCACTCATTCCAAACTCTTCGACAATGCAACCACAAATGAGTAATATTATCACGTCACAAGGTTTGCCAAATAATCAACCACTCGAACATTTGACATTGTTAGCACAAACTCAAAACTCTCCAGGTGTTGTTGTGAATTCACCTAGTATACTATTTGGCAACAGCAATCAATTAGGAGTACTTAACACTCTTCATCAGCAAACACAACTTCAACCACCAAATATTGATACTTCTTGCTTTAGAAAATCGATATTTGAATTTTTCTTTAGATATGTTTCAGTCGGCTTTTCATTAATCCCAAACGAGGTCTTTGATGAATATGTATTTGGATCCGAGGCAATGAACAATGTATTTGGAAAGGATTTAATGTCACTTTTATTTGCAATTCATGCCACAACAAGTGTTGTATTTAAAAATTATGAGGAGGCAGAATTAGCATTTAGGAAATCCGAGTATATTTTACCGTCTTATGTTGATAACATGGATCAATCAGCTTCTATTCGCCAGTTTCAAATTTATGATTCAAATTACACTTTAGCCAGGAATCTTGTTTTGGCAAATTATTGTTATTTTATTGGAAATGTAAAAAAAGCAAAAAGATATTTATTTATGGCCGACAAGTCTTTAGAAAAGAAAATACCAAATTATGCAAACAGATCATTCTTGAACTGCCCTACTTTGCCTGACGATGACGATACAGCAGGAACGCTCAATCAATACTCTGTATTTACCAATCTTCCTAATGATATTATGTTGTTGATGAAAATGAGACTATTCATGGGCATCAAAGTTGATGAAATAGGGTTTATGATGGAGAGAGGGCTCGAATACGTGAATGGCTTGATTGACTTTGCTCAACCTTTAATTTCACCTTCTTCGTTGTCTAGCTCGCTCAACGGGCCAATTATGTCATCATGCTTGTTTGATGATAGCACTTTTACGTTCAAGTCATTTGTTGGAATGGCCATGCTTACTTCATTCTTTTATTTAACGGGTACAATACCATCAGAGGTTTTGGCAGTGACCATGCAACCACTCACTTCTGAGAATATTAAGATCTATCTCACACTCTCTCTTCTTCTCAGAAAGAAGATTAAGGGCCATGCTAAGGCAAGACCTCAACACTTTTATGGAGATCAAAATTCCGTTATTTCCTCGCCGTTGGCAATGTTAACTGATTTATTTTCATTGTCATGTAGTATTCTTATGCTTCATGAGACTATGTGTAATCAGAAATTATATAATGACGGACACACTGATCAAATGCAATATACGACGGTCATGTTCCAGTATGCAGAGCAAATGAAAGATATTATTCATCAGATTCCTGAGGATGCTATCAATATTTCATATTTAAGTTTGGGAATTTTATATTTATTAGTAATGTACTTTAAACAGTTGGAAGAAATTGAGGTACAAGCCATGAGAAATGGATTTTCATTACACACGAACGAAGCGTTCCAAAAACAATTGACATCCTTGGCCATTGTACACCGATATATTGCAATCATTGCTAATAAGCATCCAGTGGCGATGGAAAAGTTTAAAGGTACTCTTGACAGAATTGGTCAATTTCTTTTGAGATTTAGTGGATCTCTATTTGGCTCTTCAACGACGATGGGAAGTGTCACTGGCTCGAATCATCCAACCACAACTCTGTAATTTATCACTCGGTTCTCATTGGCGATTACACTTTTAAATTATTATTAAAAAAATATTCAAAGAATGTTGGCAGGTGTGCTTTTTAAACGGCAACGAATTTTATCATCACGAACATTGCAGCAATTAGTATCATCATCGGGTTTCAGTTTGAAGAATAATTCTCTTCTCTCTAAAGTTAATTTAAACCTTTTGAGTAATTTTTCAAGCCGACGATTAAATTATTCGACTCAATCGACTCAAGCCACAGCCAGGCCACCAAAAAGCATGTTTCCAGATTCACCTGTGCCTGCTGTCAGTGTTCTTCTCTTAAAGATGGAACTTGACAAGAGTACACACGATGTTTCTGCATTTAAAATTCTAATGATAAGAAGAGGAAAACCTCCAGGCAAAAACTTACTTGCCCTTCCAGGAGGCCACTTAAATGTTGATGAAACTATTAGAGAAGGAGCATTACGAGAGTTAGAAGAAGAAACAGGAATTAAGTCAGATTTTGTTTATTTCACAAATGCTCCAATATATTCTCTCGATTCTATTTATTATCATCAAGAAGAAAATGCTGATATTGACAACAAAGCAGAAACGACTAATAGCTCAAATGCAGAAAATTTAACAGCCATGAAAATATCAACCACTTCTGATGAAATTCATTTTCGAAAAGAGTTAAACGAAGAGTTGAAGAGAAGAATGAAAGAAGGGGATTCAAATATCAAAATTCAATTTCATTTCATCATTTCAACTGTTTTAGGAATTGTAATTCCTGAGAAAAATAATCAAGTTTTTGGACAAGCATTAGATGACGCCAAACAAATTCAATGGATTAAAATTTTAACACAAAACGAGGGAAACCTTCCGAGAAATTACACTCACGTCGACGACGATGGCTGTTTAGTGACACATTTAGAAGATTGGATTGACGAAAGAAATCATCGAACATTATGTGAAAATTTGAAAACAATTTATTCAATGCCCATCGTAGTTAGACATGCATTAATGAGACTTTTACCATCATCATCATTTTCAAAACTTGTTAGCTTGTATGGAGGATTTAGTGGAACAACATTTCCCTCGTCTGTTGATCTCTCACTGCTATCCCAAATGGATGATTTGCTTTTATTTCCACCCATTCAAGAAAGAATTTTGAAATTTTGGTTTGACAATGATCCTCAACGTACAGGTTGGTGGTTTCGATCATCTCTTGAGATTGATCAGCATATTAGAACATCATTTGAGCCAATGCTTTTAAATCTAGCTTACAAATTGGAACTGTTATTTGAAAAGAATGAACATGACATTCAAAGAGTACTTTCCAAACAATCTGAACGAACACTCCTTGCCTGTATCCTTATGCTTGATCAATTTCCAAGAAACATGTATCGTAACTCTTCCAATAGCTTCCACTTTGACCACACTGCACAAAAACTTTCTAAATGGTGCCTTGAAAATCAAATTGATAAGAAAATACTCTCACCCCTCGAGAGAATGTGGTTCTATTTTCCGCTTGAACATTCAGAAGATCTCTCATTGCAACAATTGTCATGCCAACTATTTAAATCTCTCGTAGAAGAACATCCTACCTTTGAGTCCTATTTACGTTACGCAGAACAACACAGAGACATTATTCAACAATTTGGAAGATTTCCTCATCGAAATAAGGTTATGAACAGAGCAAGTACTCCACAGGAAATTGAATTTTTAAAAACCTTTTCATCATTTTGAGGAAATATTCATGCAATGATTACTGTCCAACATGTAGTTATGAACAATGAATTGTTATTGACCCCACATTATTGATTGTTTGAGCAACGTTACGCCAATATTCGCAGTAAGTAAAATTATTTCCAAAATTGTCAAATCGGCGGCCTAATGTTATAATACATCATTTTACCAACAACTTGTTGATTGGTGAAGTGTTTTCAACCTATTTTACTGTAAACCGCATAGAGATACTATCCAATCGAAATGAATGTCACCAATTTCTAAAATGCGACTTTACATGGATGACGAACGTCATCCACTCTTCTCCTTATGCAAACTCTTCCTTATCAAACCTGGGCACTATTACTCTAATCACGTAAACAGATAACTCGCACTTTGTTTTCATCTTCATGACATGTGCGCACGTTGAAAAACGTATAAAATTGAGAGCTGCCACCGTGTTGTTACTGACACGAACAACAAAAAAAACAAATCAAACCATGGCAGCATTGAAAACATCAATTCTCCAACTCACTCTTCTTGCCTGTATTTTGGCATTGTGCTTCTTGTCCCTCTCGGCCACTACCATTTACGGTCGAACGCAAAAGAAATCCACAAAACCTGCAACACCAGGTGGCAATCGAAATTCCACAAGACCCTCTCCTCATGGTGGACATCGTAACTCAACCAAACCTGCAAAACCAACCAAATCAAAGCCAACCAAACCAACAAAGCCAACTAAACCTGTAAAACCAACCAAACCTGAAAAACCTGTAAATGGTACGACACCTGCCAATGATGATGACCTCATTGAAAGAATCAACTCCAATCATACCATTGGATGGAAGGCTACCAAGTATGATCGTTTTGAAAACGTGACCATTGGATATTTGAGAGATTCTTTATTTGGTTTGAGTTTGTTACCCAACGATCCAGATACACCAACCATTGAAGGTGAAGTAAGAGTCCAATTACCAGCTTCTTTCGATGCAAGAACTGCTTGGCCAAGATGTGTTCTTCCAATTCGTGATCAACAAAGTTGTGGTGCTTGTTGGGCCTTCTCAAGTGCCTATGTGTTGGCTCAACGTCTTTGTGTTGCAACTGGAGCCAAATCCTATGTCACTCTCTCACCTGAATATCAAGTCGATTGCGATACTTTGCAACGAGGATGTCAAGGAGGATATTTGAGTAGTACTTGGAAATTCTTGACCAATACTGGTACTGTTCCTGATGCATGTGTGCCATACGTTTCAGGAAGAAGAACTTCTGCAGGAGCTTCTCAAGCATGTCCTTCACAATGCAAGGATGGATCGGCTCTCAGATTTTATAAGGCCAAATCTGCAAGCTATATTCGAGGTGTGGATCAAATCAAGATTGCCATCATGACCTATGGTTCTGTACAAGTTGGATTTACTGTTTACAGAGACTTTATGAGCTACAAGTCAGGAGTGTACAAGCACGTTTCTACTACTGCATTGGGTGGTCATGCTGTAGCTTTAATTGGATGGGGTACTGAAAATGGCACTCCTTATTGGATTGGAGCGAACTCATGGTCTGCTAATTGGGGAGAAAGAGGATACTTTAGAATTGCTCTTGGATCCAATGAGTCAGGTATTGAATCACAAGTCTATGCTGGTATTCCAGTTGTATAAATGTTTGAAAATTATTGACAATAAACATCTTGTAAATTCCAGTCGTTGTGGTTGTATTTTTAGGTGATGGTTATGAATAGATATTGAATTTTCAATTCTAGTATCAATATTCGTCATTGCAGTATTGGTTGCTCTCAACAAACCTTAGGCTTAATTAGTACCACTTTCAAGTTGTTGTACTAACAGATTTCCTTCTTTGAAAGAACTAAAGATCATCTGAAATCTGTTGTGGCCATCTTTTGTCAGAAAGAGGTTGAATATTCAAAATTAGACGAATTGATGAAAATTCACTTCAATCAATTTAAATTTAATAGCTACCATTAAAACACACTTCTTTCTCCAACTTGAAGCAATTAATTTCTTTGTGGCTTGGCAGAATAGATCCGAATTATCCAAAAAATCTTTGCCATTTTTTCCAGAATAAAAATGTTAAACAATGTGAGGAGGTGGCTCTATGACAAAAGAAGCTCAACAACAAGATCAACAACAGCTGTTCAACACGCAGGATCGGTGAATGATAGCAATGATGCTTCTCCAGCCCAGAGTACAACACCCACATTGGATCAAGGACAACAGCAATCATTGAATTTTTCCGAGCCTCATCATGTAAATAATTTACATAATACATCCACTTATTATGAATATACTGTTCAATCACAGGAAGGTCTACCCTCAATGGCTCAGCATCATCACCTGGATGATGTGTCTGTTCAATCTGATTCCGAGCAACATTCTTCATCAAACAATCCTTTACCGACACATGGTAGTGGCAACAACAATACTTTCTCGCCACCGTTAGAACGAGCAGTACTGAATTTAACAAGAGGAGGTGGAGTTGGAATTTTAGACGTGAGAGCAAAACCTCCTGGATCTTCTTTTGGAGATGATTATCATGATGATCATCAATATATCACATCACTCGAAAGTAACAATAATTTATTGCAACAACCATTTACAAGTCATTCTCCAAAGAGTGACGAAGAAATTTCTGTTGCTCTTTATTCGAGCTCATTACGAAAAACCATTGACAATGAATATTATTCGTCTCCACAAAGAGACAAAGTGAGCGTTCCTCCTCTAGCAAGACCTATCGATTCTCCAACATTGCCAAGCAAGTTGAATGATTCCTTTAATAGTGCTATTTCTTCATCTACTACTGTTAAATCATCGAGCAATACCACCTACAGCCCACAACGAAAGAGAACCGGCAGTAATGTTTCCAATAACTCTTCGAGCATTACTCACACATTGAGGATTTCTCAGCAATTAGGACCTTTTACTGTTTATTCACTTCCCAAAAATCAAACAGGACTTTCTTTAAGTAATGCTGCTTCACATCATCGAAATAATAGGCATCTACATCACGGAGAATATAGTTACTGTGAAGAGTGCCCGAATTGCAACATTGCAAAATATAATGCCAATCCTTTTTCTGAGATTTCTATCATTACTGATACATTGGCAGTAACTGCTTTGGATGACAAGAGCAGTACAAATAACAACATTACAAAACTCATACTTATGTATGACAGGAATGTAAATTTAGATACCAGCTACTCCTGCTGTTTACCATACTATGTAAATTTCTGGAATTACGAACAGTATTGTGACCATCATTTCACGGAAAAACCTTTGAAAAAGAAGCCACCTCATCATTATTTCTTTCTTAATGAGGAATATATGTTTTATAGATGCCGTTCAACAAAATATCATTCAAGTGTGGTTTACCCCATAAGCTCTCCTGCTGCTGCATGTTTACAGGATGGACGAATTTTCATTTGGGATTTAACAAATTCCAGAAAAATAGCTTGCCTACAACATCACAAATTAACCATTAATTGTATTGTACCAATTTTCTCACAAGGGACCGCTCTAAATCACCCTCAAATAGACGACACCAATTTGTATCTCCAATATACTCCGTTTGCACAATATATTTTAACAGGATCTGAGGACAAATCCATAAAATTATGGGATATATCCTCGATTTGGAGTTTTGGAGGATCACAACCCTTAGTACTTTCTCCTGTTCGCTCCATGCTTGCTCATGAAACAAGTGTGACGAATATTGAGCTTTTTTCTGATGGAACTCCAAGATTTTGCTCTTGCTCAATTGATGGAAAGTTATTCATTTGGAATTGGTTTACTGGTGAATTGTTGCAAAATATTCAAAGACCAGATAGTGGGCCTATTTTCAAATTACTTACTATTTCTCTCCCCTATGATGGAGAATTGGAACCAAACGAATACTCAAAAACGTCCATTGTCACTACCACTCAAACAGCATCAGACATACTCGTGTACAATCATACTAGATATGGTGGTATTGAGGACCTCAATGATAATGATACCAAAATCATTTCAACCTCTTTGGAAACGGTTTTGAGCTCATACTCGTTAAGAACTAGTTCTATTGCTTCCAGTAACACAGTTGATGCTATCCCTCAACAAGATACAGAAACGCGTTCACCTCATAGCATCTATATACTTTCGACTCTTAAATTATTTAATGTTTTTACAAGTAGCCCTGCTACCACAGAGCCAAGCCCTTCCTTAGGTTCGACCGAGAAAAATCCTCCATCACCCTCTATGGGAAAAGCTAGCTCTTCTGAATTTGACATTATTGTAAGCACTATCAATAATGTTGGCCAAATAGATCTTTGGAAATCATATATGGACCAAAACGGAGAAATACGATTTAACAAAATTACAACACTTACCAGAGCTCATGATTTGTATGGGCAAACCAAAAAAGCATATCAGAAATGCTCACAGCTGTCTGTAAATAATCACTTCTTGGTAGTTTCCTTGGATAGCAATTTGTTTATATTCGACATTAGTGAAGTCATGCTATCTTTCACCGATGAACACCTTTCATCAACACAACAGAAAGACTGTAAACTTGTGTTGGAACAAATTGATGCTCACTCGTGCAATATCACGTCAATGATTTCACTACATTTTGGTAAGGTGATTGTGACTGGTGCTGAGGATGGTAGCATTGCATTATGGGATACCACGAAATATCTCAATAACAATATTGTCTCATCTACCGCCAGTAATGTATCCACATCAGAAACTTCTGCTTCCAACAGCATTATTGAAAGTATATTTATTGGTCCAAAAGCTCAATCTCATGTTTTTCATCATGTTGCCAAAATTCAAATTCATACACAAGAAATTGTATCGTTGCTAGCTCTAAATGAAAATGCGTTTGTAAGCGTTGCAAAAGATGAACCATTCATAGTATTGTGGAAAGACTCGAAAATGGAGAAGAGACTTCGAACTTACATGGCATTCCATTATGACATTGAATCATCAAACATGCCTCCTCATCCTAATTATCACACTCCCAACATGCTTTCCCTCATGGTCAATGATAGTGGATTTACCCCTTTCACTTTACAACATGTAACACCGTCATTATGGAAAATGCCTATCCAAAGACCTCGTGGCAATAGCTTTAGAAGAGTACAATCAGCTATTGGTTTATCAAGAGAACGAACCAGAAGTAATGCATCTGGAAGTTCAAACCCAGAAGAAATTCAACCTACCAATACTACTTTACACTCTGTCGTTGCTGAACATGCAACACCACGTGACGAAATCATTTCAATTAACACGAAAGTGGAACATAGCACAGTTAAGGCATACACCTTGGGAGATGAACGTACAGATCAATTTCAAATTTCTAATGAAAATCAAAAGGACGATGTTCAAAACGAACTCTTTGACACCTTGAGTGAAGCTGTTTCCTCACCCACAGGGACAGTTGTATCCTTTTCGCCACATTCCAGAACTGGCACCACTAGTTCAGATGGTTCTAATTATGGCGATACTTCGATCCTAATTAGTGATGATCAAAAGACAAAGGATGTCGAAACCAATGTGTGAGAATGTTAAAAGCTGGTTGTCTGTGTTTAAAAGATCATGTTGTTGTACAACAATGAATCTAAATCAAGGATGTTCAAAGTTACATCGTGCTCGCAATGCATTTCATTGGTTGTTTTTTGAAAATAATTATTAAAAATGCCCACTTCCATCCTTTACACCGTTGATTATGACAACAAGCAAGAAATTTCAAGTGGTGGATTGTTAATCGGACCCAAAATTTATGAAGTTGGATCATTTCGAAAACAAACAAATCATGAGCCGTTGAACAATTTTGAAGAGCACTCCAATTCAAATATTCAACCATGTAAAAGGATTGTAATTGATGGTATTAAAATCGTGAAAGTAATTTCGGGCAGAATTCATACTCATATCATCACGGATCTTGGTAGGGTATATTCATGTGGGCTTAACTCTGGAGGATGTCTTGGATGTGGATTTGATGGCGACATTGAATTGAACGGCCACACTGGTGGATATAAAAAACGAGGACTTGTAGCAACAGTTGGACCAATGACAAATCATGTTGTGGTAGATGGTAGTTGTGGAGGCTATCATTCTCTGTTTTTAACTCAGGACAATGTTGTTTATGTGTGTGGAAAGAATAGCTCGCAACAGGTAACGTAGTCGTATGGTTCGGAATTGAGATGATAACTGTTTAACTCGTAACAGTGTGGATTTTCTGGTATGTGAGCATAACATGTTTATTTAGAGCATTACAATTTTCAATGTCACGTAGATATTGATAGCATTCCCACTCCAAAAGCTTTGAGCAGTAGTTATTTCAATAATTCGAAAATACTTTCTGTAGCTGGTGGAAATTCTTATTCAATTTTCGTAGCTGAAAACGGTGTGTATGCCTGTGGAAATGACAGTAATGGAAGTTGTGCTGGACACCGATCTCGCTATCCAGGTATGTGTCAGAAAGTACAATAGCTACTCATATTCGTGACATTAATAGTCCGTATTACCTCCTTTCCTTCTAATGAAACGCCTCTAATCGCCAAATGTGGTAAGTTCTTATTGAGCAAACGACTCAACCTCATATAACACTATACCAGGATATGACAATACTTCAATATGGTGTGCGAGTGGGGCCGTGTATGGGTGGGGTTGTAATAGCTCGGGACAGATGATGGAAGTTTCAAAGCATGGTAAGCATTTCTCATAATCTTGAATTCTGTATTTCTCATTCAATAATAAGGCACTCATGAAAACAGTCCCATAGTACGGAGAGTATTTTGTGAAGATCCCATTCAAGACATAACATGTGGATATTTCTGTGCTGCAGTGAAAACAAGATCCACATGGTTTCTTGCCCCTGGAGGGCATGGTGTAGATATAGCGTGCATTGACAATATTTTCAAGGAGAAGGACTCAATTATTGCAGTGTGCGCAGGGGACTACATTGTATTTGTTACAAATCAGCCAAACACAAACTCTTCACTTGGGAGAGTTTTCATGAGACATCGCTATGCTGCCAAGCAAACAGAAGAGATAACTGGTGAATTTGAACTACCTCACCCCAATGCAAAAGTTGAAATTAGTGCACTGCGAAATGGCTATATAATATACTTTCCAGATGGTAAATCAATCGACAAGGCATTCATGTTCATGAAGAATTTACTCACACCACATGAAAATCAAAATTACATTTCAGATGTGAAAATTGTGACGAATTATCATTAATTTTTATATTGTGACCAAACTTAAAATCCACTTAACACATGAACATAATTGCACTCATCATCAATAGGAAAATGTATGTAAAATTAATAACAACAGAGCTACCAAGTGATTTCACAATTTTGCTTGTGGTGAAACTTCCAAATGAAAATTGATTTCCAAACACATCTACTTTGCAAGAAGAGCAATTAGCCTTATTTGCTGCCAACCACGAGAATAAATCAGCAGCATCTGTAATCATAGCATGAACTTGATTATTGAGAATCATGGGCCAAGCTTCGTAATATCCCCCTGAGAAACGGACAATTTCTGCTTTGGCCAAATTGGCAGTGGCATATTGATCATAAGTTGTGGCCTTGTAAACAGCAACTTTAACACCAGGTTGATTAAGGTCATTCACGGATGTCACTTTGATAGTGTCAGCATCGAGTGCAGAACGTAAATAGCCATTGAAGCTTGTTCCATAGGCACCTGTTGCGTATAAAATGTGTGTTTGAGAAATTTCGAACACGACGATATTGGATTCAATTGGATCAAATTCAACATAGAAAATGGTAATTGCCATATTCAGAAATCGTGATATTTCATCATGATTCATCATTCGACCGTTACAGAGCTCTTTGTGGGTGCGACGGTGTATCACTGCCACAACTACTTACATTGAAAATGCGCTTGACTCAATCTTGAATTATCCCAATTCGTGGAGGCAATGATGACATCACATTCACCCGAGTCCACAGCAGCCTTTAATGAGTTAAAGTATCCCAACAAGGTCGTATTCACTGTTGTGAAATTGGCGACCAAATCCTGAATTTTATATTGATTCTTCAAAGTGGAAACCAATAACTGTCCTGCCTTTTGATGAATGAGTGGCCACGGATGTAATGCATTATGTTCATAACACAAATTCAATACGGGCACTCGTGTCGTTCCATTCTTGAGCAAGTCCAAAGTCGCTGGAAAATCGTTCGCACTCGTCGTTGTGCAAGAAGGTACCGGAAAGACAATATTGAATGATACCAAATAATCTTTCCACTCCTGAGAAGCAATGTAAACGGAAGTAGCAGCATCAATGGCCTGAATGAAAGAACTGGAACGTAAGGACTGTTGTGCCCATACGAGGGAAGAAGAAGTCATTGTTGTGAACACAACAACAAACATGAAAACAAGAATGAAAAAGTGTTGACTCATGCTGAGACAAGTTGTGCGCATCGTTGAAGTGGTTGTTGTTGAGAAAATGAATGGATCTTTGGTTTTAAAATTGATCTCAATGACTGACTGTGATGGTTGTGGTAGTGGGTCTAGATACTAACTGAGAGATGCTGTTGTGCTTGATGCTTACTATCAAGGACGACGATTGGTTTTTTGTTTTGATGACAAACTGTTTGTGCTGTCTTGCTTTGAATTTGGTCGCCTCAGGACCATAACGTTCGTGTGAAGATTCTGAAAAAGTGAAACGCTGCCAAACATAATCCGAATGCAAAAATTTCACCGGTTAAATACGACTTCGTTGAAGACAACGTCAGTCAATAATAATTGGCAGACGTCTATGGACTCGAATGGTGTTGAGTAGTATTGTACGAAGCTCTCGAGGACAATTATTACGAGACTATTATCGAAACAATTTACTACTCTCAACAGTTTAATGGTCGAAAAAGGGTTGAGGAAACTCTATAGTGTTTCATGGAGCGTGGAATAATCATTCACATAATTGAGAAGCTTCATATCCTTGAAACAAGGAGGTCTGGCAATGAGTCGTTCGTTACAACATGTTGAATCTCGTCCAACAACATTTTTTGATGTGAATACCTTTCATGACATGTTGCCTTTTTCAAAAATATCAGTGAGTTCTCATATGAATCAAAACAAGTAGCTGTGTCCTGAACTGGACCAAGTACAATCATCATCATCCACATTGCTATCTCCCACTTTGAAGTTGCAACTTGAAATATTCATCAATGATACACTCTCTGATTGTAAATTCATTAGGGCAACCTCAAACCCAAAAAGCAAGCATTCAACTTTTTGATGATAACTGATGAGTGTTCACCTTCTGTCCGTCTTCAAACATTACGTGTCAATTTTCTTCGTCAAGTCAAAAGGTCTCATTTTACACATTAAAAAAAAAATACGACACAATTCTTTTCATTGTCCATCAACATTATACTCTTAACCTCACACCCACACGAAATGCCTCAAGTCGATTCAAAACACGCCCAACGTTTCCAAGAACTCGTCAATCAACCCATTGATGAACAATGTGAATTCTTTTTGAAGAGTTTCATCTTTGCTTTGGGTGATGATTGGCCAGAAGTTGTCAAACTCTCAACCTCTTTTAAAAAGTATATTGCTGATGCTAGCACTAGTACTGCTTTCCAAGGACAATTGGATGAAGGTATGTGTTTTTGGTAATGATGATCATTCGTGTTGATTACAATGATGACGTTGTGTTAAAAAAAAACATTTTTCATTTCGATGATGTTACGTGTGTGATCATATGATGATCATTATGTGTGTGTAATGGTTCTCTCGACTTTTCCTGTTTTGATACGATACATACAAATGATTGTTACTCCAATGGTCATTTCTTCCAAACATTATAGCCCAAGCTGCTGACTTTTTACAAAAGAATGGTCGTACTCGTACTGCCACTCAACGTCGTGATGAAATTCGTGACATTGATCTTGATTTTAACAAACACATTGCTTTCCTTGAATATTTGCTTCTTCACTACAAGCACATGATTTTACAAGAATATTACAAGAGACACACTGAACTTGATGCTCCAAAGGAACATTTAGAAAACTTTGCAATTGGTGTGACCGGTGTTGGTTATGCCTTGTTAGAAGAACTGTTCACAATGCCAGAAGGAATGAATGAAGAATTGGAAAAGGCCATTTCTGAATTCTATGCTGCTAAACGTGAACGTGAAAATAAGTTGAAAGACCTCGAAGTCAAGTCACACGGCGAGGGTGTTGGTGCATTGCGAGCCAAGAATGAACTTGCACAAATGGAAGCTCAAGATCAAACAGAGACAAACAAATTAGAAATGACATTAAATGCTGCCAAGAGAAAGGCCATGAAACATAGTGGAAGTGAAGCATTGGCTCAAAAGAAGAAACAACAAGAAGAAGAGGAAAAGAAAAAGTTAATGGAAGGAAGACAAAAGATGAAGGAAAGATCTGCATTGTGGGAACAAAAGTAAAATCTCCAGCTCCTGCAATCATTACTCACTCCTTCCATCCACACCTTTATTGAAAAGATCAGATATTTCACTACTATGTGAAAATCAAAACATTTCACACACTAAAATATGTGACAAACTGTAATAATGAATTATTATTTTTCATGATTTTTCCGCTTGCAAATTGTGATCACAAAATTGCTTTAAAATCAAGGAGTCGTCTCGTTCACAATTCATTTCCAATCGTCACCCAATAATCTCTCAAATTATTTCTTCTTCCAAATATTTCTAAATATTTTCCATCTGGAACCATTTGCTCAATAAAGTGATAGAGAGCTTCTGGCTTCTGTGATTGTCCTCTTCGATCACTGAAAATCACATCACTCAGCGAGGCAACCCGATTTCTTGCGGCCTCAAGCATTTCCTTCTCCTTTTCTAGTGATTTACATTTCATTGCGATAATGCAATTTTCTTTTGCATGTTGCAAGTAATAACCATGTCCCTTTGCCAAACGTCTATGAATCGTTCTTTTCACCCATGTAATTTCATCCACATATTTGTATCCCCATTGTTCGATCATTTCCAGTGTTTTAACATATTTTGCATTAATAACCCAAATGAACAAAAATCCTCCATTCTTTTCTTGTAGCGAATTGATATCCATATTTTGAATATGCTTATCTGAGAGTGGTTTATAGCCAATAGCCACACCACGTAATGGATTCGAAGTCGCTAATTGCCAAGGTGGATCCATTAAAATGACATCAAATTGTGTGACACTTGCAAGTGCTTTCCAATCCATATTTCTGACATCTGTTCGTATTGGGACGCAATGTTTTGGAACGTTCGTTTCCGTAAGCATTGTAATATCATTATTTTTGACAACAAATTCGTCAGAAGGATGATTCCTATTGATGGTCTTGTTTTTATCTTCATGATCGGTTGATACTTTGAGCGATGATGATTTTACTTGTTGCAACAATGTGAGTAATATGGAAGAGGGATATTTAAGGAATGGGGAGGTATCTTCATCAAACGCATGTGAATATGCAGAGGAGAATGTTGGAGCGTTAAGAAAATTTCCATCTTCCATCATCATTGATTTACGAGTATTTTCTCGTTCTAGATGAATTTTCTTTAATTCCAATTCATAAATTTGTTTCCTCTTTGCTAGAATTGTTTTTAGTAATTCCATTTCATCATCATTTACATGATCATTTTGATGGTTGTTGGAAATATTGAATGTATCAAAGGATGATGATGATATCACTTGGTGTGATTCATTGTCATCATCTTCCGAATCTGATGTATGATTTCGGGAAGATTTGGAACTGAGCATTTTTTATTTCTCGTCTTCCAACAACAAATCGAAATACTTGTCCTTGTTTTCTTCAAACCACCTTCGCTCTTCAGCAAGGAAATCTCTGAGAGCATTCTCTTTTTCCAATTTAATCTTCTTGGCTCTGTTTCGTGCTAATTTCTTTCTAAACGCTTTTTGAAGCTTTAGTAATGCAGCCATCTTTGTTGGATCTTCCATGACAGCTGTTAAAGCTGGATCTTGGTTAACATTGACTGAGTTAGGAGTGTTGAAGGTAATGGTCTGCTTAGAACCATCGTTCATAGTTTCCGTTGTTTGTTTTGTTGACATTATTGACACAATATCAGCAACTACCTCATCTGCCTTAATAATATTTTCTGGTTTTTCTTTTCTTTTTGAAATTTCTTGTTTAGGGGCGCTCTGCGCTTTTCGAGTGTCATTTGTCCTCTTATTTACATCTTGGTTTGTGTTGTGAGTGTTTAGCATGTCTAGTGAGGTCAATACTCGCTTCACAGGTGGAAGTATAACCCTATGGTTTGGCGATTTCTGAGGTATTCTTTTCTTTGTTTGGGATAGTGATGACGAAGTTTCATGTCGTGCAGCAATGATTGTATTTTTAAGCGAAGATTTCAGCAAAAATTTGTCTGCTTCACTACCCTCGCTTTGTGTAGATCTAGATGATTGGCTTGAGCTTACTCGTTGTTTTTGTTCCATCAAATCGTCTTCATCTTCAATTACAGAAATATTCAAATCTTTAAAATCTTCGCTTTTGCCCAAAAACGGTAGCAGTGAAACCAATTTCTTCTTTACGTCTGTGACTGTTTTTAGCGTTTGAAGAACTTGTTCAGGTTCTGCGCTAACCCTCACTAGAATATTTCCGGCATACGCAGAGGCTGTTTCACCCATTCTCTTGCAGAATTTAAATGTCTTGGCTAGAGTGGAAACGAGAGACCCGACGTCTATTATATTTGGAATGGCTTTGGCAAGCTCTATAGCCTTGTCGCTTAGTTTAACAGCTTTTCCATAAGCTTGAAAATATGCTTTACAGAGTGCTAAATTATGATATGAAAGAATTTTCATCATGGACTCCCAGTTCTGTTGAAAAACATCCCCAGCTCGAGCAACGCTTAGTGTGTCGTCCTCACTCATAGAGTCAGGTGATGACGCAGGAATGTATATCCATGCTATTTTGATGGAGCCCGACCCTCCACTATATTCTCGTCCTTTGTGGTACTTCATATACCGTATAAGGATAAGGCAGTCGACCAGAATATTTTGGGCGTCTTGATAATTTTTCAATAGACAATGAATGACAGCTCCTGTTAACATAAAGAAAGACGCAAATTCTGAATTTCCATAGTAGGAGAACTTCTTTAAGGCAATTTTGCTGAACGAAAGAGCAGAGGCATATTTCTTTTTTCTGATCAGCAAGTTAGTGAGATTAAATGCAAGGATTGCTTTCATAAAATTAAGTTGATCCTTATCTTCTTTCAATTTCGATTTTACATCTGATACTTGTCCGGTGAGGGAGCTGCGAGAGTTTGATCTGCTCATTCGACCATCGTTTTTGCTTGAAGCTCTTTTCTGCAATTTCTTAATATTCTCGGAAATAATTTCGATAGTGTTTGATAACACGTCAATTGCTGTTGAAATATTTCCTTTTAGCGTATATTCAACGGCTAAATTGCATCCTATAACAACATAAATTTTCAACGAGTTGCTATTGAAAGAGAGATTGATGTTTCTTTCCTCTCTGCTTGATCGTTGAGAAGCCACGCTATCTGATCTGACTGCAGCTGGAGCTCCTGAGGCTTGTGAACTGGATGAAGAATTGGTAGTAATGGAGGACACTACGGAGCTATTGAGAGAGCTTTTTCCATTTGTTCGCTTGATGATATACTTTTCGAAAGCCGCAAGCGCATCCACATAGTTATTCTAATGTTGATGTATTGGAATGTATTTTTCGTAAATGTTTCAAAGGAAGCTTACCTTTGCCATACATTGTCGTGCCTTATCTCTTAGCTCATGAACGCTGTACTCTTTTTTTGATCGTTTAATGTTCAGCAAGGCATCATCGCTAGTGGGTGTAGTGATTTGTGAGACCTCTTCAAGCTCTGTTGTACAATTTGCATCCTCTTGCTCAAGCCGCGTCCATAAATCTGTTTTTGCTTCAATACGGAATAAGGATGGCAGCCACAAGGGCTCAACAAAATCGGGTAGCTGAGGATTATACGAAGGCATTTTGATGAAAATTCAAAATGGTTGTAATTGAATTAGGTTCCAATGAATTGTAGAGAGATGGCGTTCGTAGTGGGGCTTCTTGAGAAGGTTTGGTCAAGAACACGAGTTTGCCCAATGGACGAGGTTTCCTTTTTTTTCGAAAGTGTTGCTGTAGTTGGCCCGAAAGTTCGCACCAACTTGGAGCGAGTCGTCAGTAGATGTCCCCAAATGTGCCATCAAGCGATTTCTGGTGAAAAACTGAATATTAAAATGCCATGATTGATTGCTTTTGATTTCAACCATCAATTTTTCCTTGCAAGCGGATCGAGATAATTGTAAATTCGGATAAAATAATTATTATTACTGTTAAATAACTGCAGTGTAGATGATCTTTTTGATAAATATTAATGATAATTGTTTGACATGCTTCCGAAACAGCACGCAACAATTCATTTTTCTTTCAAATAATTATCAAAAAAATGTTGCGTTTCAAAAGTCAATCAACATTTGCTGTGCTGGTGTCTCATTCATCAACGCCAATGCAATGGATTATTCCAAAGACTTTGAACAATCATTATCAATTAGCGTATGGGCAATGCTATTTTCATAAAGGAATAAGCTCCTCTTCCATTCCATCGAATCATCATCCCGATGAAAATATAGTTACTGAAATCCATCCGCAAGGTGCAGCTCAATTTTTCTCATGCTATTCTTCAGCTCAATTTGCAATACCTACCACTCACACTCATAAACCTAAATGGATTCAAGTTCCACAATTATTGAAATCATGCAAATATGTGTTAGATAATGAGATTAAAACTCCACAACAAATTCCAATTGAAATTGTAAAACAAGTACACGACCATGAATATGTTGAAAGGTTTTTGAATGGTACAATTACACACAAGGAAATGAAACGATGGGGATTTGAAAGTGGATGGAATGAGCAAGTAAGAAATCGAGTTTTGCATACAATTGGAGCTACTTTGTGTGCAACACAAGACGCACTTTTTCACAATTATTCGAGAAGATCAAGCAATTTAGCTGGTGGAGGACACCACGCTTTTCATTCCAAAGGTGGAGGATACTGCATTTGGAATGACATTATTATTGCAGGACAGTATTTGATTAACTCTGGTTTTTGTACCAATGGCAGGAAGTATTTGGTCATTGATCTCGATGTTCATCAAGGTGATGGAACAGCCCGTCTTGCACGTGACTTACATGAAGGCAAGTCGTTTACATTTTCAATGCATTGCAAACACAATTTTCCTGAGCATAAGGAAAAGAGCGATTGGGATATTGAGCTTGAGAATGGTATGAAGGATGATCAATATTTGAAAATACTTGAAAAATGTCTGTTCACACTCGAGCAAGAATTTAAAGAAAAAATTGACTTTATTTTCTATCAATCAGGAGTTGATGTATTGGAAGGAGATAGACTGGGACTATTATGTTTGTCACCTGCTGGCGTTTTACGACGCGATCAAATGGTAGTAGAATTTGCAGAGCGAATGGCCCAGCACGATCCAAAGTTTAATAGAAGCCATGGTCTGCACATGAATGGAATTCCGTTGATATCCATGATGGGAGGAGGATATATACGGTCAGAGAATGGAAACCCTTTGGAACGAGTTGCACAAGCACATGCAGAGACTGTAAACACACTCAGAAATCACTGGAAATCCAATCAAAATGCAAGGTCCAGGTTTATTTTACCTCTTCAACAACAAGTGAATTATGAGAGGACTGGCAGATGGAGGCAAGAGATGGATGATAGGCCACAAGTGTATTGAGCGATATACCTTACATCCCTATTTCAAATGTTAATGATTTGATTCAAAGTTAGACAGCAAAAATACAAGTACAATCACCACCAACAAAAGGTTGGAATATATACAGAGTGTTCTCGTTGAAGCAGCTGAATAACGGAAAGGCATTGACGCTCTTGCTAATTGATTTTGGAGAGTGACATCCTGCTCAACAACGTCGTGGTTGATGTAAAATGATTCAATAAGGGTAGATGGAGTCAAAACATGCTTTTCTTTGAATTGATACGGATTTTTAAGAGCATTCTCTGATGTGACAAGAAGAAGAGTCAGAACACTCGATGGACGTTCATTGTACTTGACCATTCCGATAGAATGTCCATAGGTTAGTTTAAAAAATCTCAACGCATATGACGTGGGGTTCGTATAATCCAGGCCTTGTGCGGAGATGGTATCAATGTTAACCGAGCTTATAATACTTGCTCCAGTCCAATAGAATTTTTGATAAGGATCTGTATAATTACAAGGAGCCAATCCTACTTCAAACATTTTGTCCACAGTAAGATATCTCTTTAACTGACAAAAACACAAGTCACCATATTCCATACTTCGAATAATCACTCCTATTCCAGATGGATGATTACTTATTCTAAAATAGAACCTTGTGTCCTTCATAATATTATTGTGGGCGTCAAGAGAGCTTAGAAAGATTGTAATATTTCCTCGTATAATATAAGTAGAGGTATTGTTAAGGCGTGAATAGATAGAACTACTCGAAATATTTTGATAGTTCACAAATAATGCATAATTATTATTTCCAATCACGAATACCTGTCCAGAGTAGCTGTCAGGTAAATTTCCAGTTAAATCAATTGCTCCATTTTCTAATTGTCGAGAATTGGGTGGTGGCGTGGACTCTGTATTGAATTGGTAAACATTGTATCCATCCCATATTGAGTAGAATTTCATGTTCTTGTGATCTACCAGACATATTTCTCGGCGTCTTAATTGTTCGCCAGTCTCTTTGTTGACATATAGAATATCACACCATGTGGAGTTGAAATTTTGTGCAAGATATTTCTTGGTTTGGGCTATGGTTTCTTGTGAAGAGAAATTCGATCTCTTCACTACATTTGCCATGAACAGATCATAGGTTCCTTGCCTACCTCCGAAAACATATTGTTCGGCATTTGTTGTTCCCAGCATAACATTTAAGATTGTTGCGAAAATAATCATGGCAAGGAGTATTTTGTTTTGAAGAAATTGACTTCGTATGAATTGATAGGTTTCCGTAATATATGAGGATACAATCGTAGGTTGCCGAGATTGAGGCTTGAGCATTTTTTAAGGCGTTAGAGCCTCAACAAAGGATTTACAGATCGATTCTCTCATATTTGAACTGTAGTGAACATGCAATATTTACTATTTAGATTTTGTCGACTCTCTATAAAACTTGATGCATGATTCCATATCTTCTCTGGCTTTTTGAGGTGCAATCTTGATCAAGGAATTTATAAGATTCATTGGAATCCAGCCGTTCATGTTCATTTTGCTAATAATATCAAATTGGGTGGTTTCATCGTTGATTTTTTGGAATTCTATGATTTGAAAGTAAATAGTGGCATAGATGCAACCAGGGTCATTCACACCAACCACTTTGCTCAAGGCTATCTTTGCCGAAGACGTGAGCAGTTTTGGATCAATGGTCTTTTCAAATATAATTTTCTTGTCTGGAGAGTCTTCAATGAAATATCTTGCTGAGAGAAATTCTCTCTTATAGACCAACCATGTGCTTGGTGAGGACGTTCGTTGATAGGTAATATCAAAGCTTTCTCCTTCCTTATTGACTTGTTCCAAAATGCAGGCTTCTTCCACGCTATTCTTCTCTCGAGCTTTGAAATGTACCTGTCGTGTCGCCTCAAAGACATGCTGAAGAGGACTTTTAATGGTGCCACTGAAAGGTGGTGAGAGGTTTAGTAGCACTTCAACCACTTACCTGATTCGAAATGCCAATTCTGTGGTTCCAGTACTTGCATTCTCTACAGGTTTTGTATAGACTGAAACTCCATCTTTAGAGGCCTCTAATTTCCAAA